>NW_007247722.1:11352-117977 GCF_000164805.1 Carlito syrichta | reverse complement strand
CCCTCATGGAAACTGGAACTGGCATCCAATTCCTGAACAAAACCCAAAACCCACAGGTCATAAGAGAGAAGATAGACAAGTGGGACCTTATTAAACTGACAAGCTTCTGCAAAGCCTAAGAAACCATCAAGAGAGCAGGGAGACAGCCTACAGACTGGGAAAAAGTATTTGCCAACACCAGGTCTGACAAAGGCTTAACATCCTGGATCTACAAGGAACTCAAACGTGCTGAAAAGAAAAAAACAAACAAACCCGTTATAAAATGGGCAAAAGATATGAACAGACACTTTTTTTTTTTTAAGAAAATAGTTTCAGCTTTGGTTAAGATAGAGTAAGCACAACCTATCCTATCTATCCCACTGAATATAGCTAGAAAACTTGGAAATAATTTATGGAGTAAAAATTCTGCTCTTATCTCTGAAAGTAAATAGTAGCAAGTGGATTAGTATTTTGATGGTGAGTTTACTTTTTTCCCCTTCATTAATCCCCAGCCTGCACTCAATATAGCCCAAAACTTGGAAGTGGACATCAACTGGGACAGAGAAAGTTTCAGAGGAAGCCCTCTAGCTCTGACTCAAGGAGTGAGAAAGTAGTCTCCTCGTCCTCAGAAACAGTAGGGGAATTCTACTTTGTTTTTCTTTTCTCTATTCTCTTATGCATTGGTCCCAAGACATTTTGTGGTAGAAGCAACAATGACAACTAGGTCCCACAGAAATCAAAACTTTGAGGCAAGGAAATTTCCTCTCATATTAAGGCAACTGTGGTCTAAGAGGGTAGGGCAAAGTCCTTTTGATTTTTTTTTCTCTCTCTGTCTTCCCATTGCTTGGCACTGAGCATAGGCAAAATTGTAGGAAGTGAACAGCAGAATGAGGTGAATAAAGCCTCAGCTTTCTGGCAAATGCATATAAAGGGGAACCCATGAAAATCAGAAATAACTGGGACAATAAAGAAAGGAAGAAGTTGAAGAAAGAGAGCTCGTGAAGTGCTTTATAAACTCTTTTGTTGATTTGTAAGCTGATCATGCTGGATGTGAGAGTAATCAACCTATCATAGACTTTAAGAGCTGAACTGTGTGAAAAAACACTGCCCAGATGCCAGCCTGGCTACTGGATAGAACAAGATGGGGTAAACATGTGTAGCACTAAAAGATCTTAGAAAATGAAACTTACATTTAAACTCACAACTTTCAGAGGCTGGTGGGAGCTTGATGCCTGAACTGAGTCAGGTAGATTACCTGCTAATACAATAAGTATCATTAATTTTCATATTATATAAACATGACTGAGATTTATGATACACAATTCAAGGAGACTTAGATACAATCCAAAACTTATTTGACATACAAAGCAAAATGAGAATCTTTACTCACTAGAAAGACAATCAACAGACACTGAGATGCTGAAAGTATCTGATAATTATCTAGAACTATCTGACAAAGTCTTCAAACTGTCATTCCAAAAATGTTCCTAGAAGTGAGGGTATGGGAAAGCATTATTGCAGCAAATAGAACACTTGAAAGTGTCTGTCATAAAATAGAAGACATAAAAAGAATCCAAATATAAATTTTAGGACTGAAATTATGATTACTGAATAAAAACTTCCTGGATGGACTTCACTAGCAGAATAGAAATCACAGAGAAAATAGTCAGTGAGTTTATAAATAGAATAGTAGAAACTACCCAGCATAATAGAGGGGAAAAATGTTTTTTTTAAGTTCAGTAGATCTCAAGGACCTGTGAAATAATAATGTGAAGTCTAACATTTGTATGGTTAAGATTTAGAAGAAGAGGAGAGGAAGAGCAGGGCAGAAAAAAGCAAATGTGAAAATTTAATAGCTGAAAATTATCCAAATTCAGTGAAATACATAAAACTACAAATTCAGGAAGCTTCATGGATGTCAAAAGGTTAAATTCAAAGAAAACCATATACAGATACAGCATAACTAAGCTGCTGTGAACTAAAGACAGGAATCTTGAAAGCACCAGAGATAACTATATTACTTACCTAAAAACAATTATTTGACTATGATTTCTAATCAGACACTACAGAGACCAGAAGAAAGTGGGACAATACTTGTAATGTGATGGAATAAAAAGATCTGTACCTAGAACTGTGCCACTAAAAATATTCCTCAAGGATAAAAAAAAACAACAAAGGTATTTTAAGATTAAGGTAATCAAAATAATTTGTTATCTGCTCTAAAAGCAGTGCAAACAAAATTCTGCAAACAGAAGGAAAATGATATCATAAGGAAACTTGGAACACTAGAAATAGATAAAAAGCAAAATAAATGGTGACTATCTGTGCATATATAATAAACTACTTTTTTGATGGAAAAAATATAATGAATTAAATAACAAATACATATATTTTAAGGACTGATATCCCCCTAAATCCATAAGTTGAAATCCAAGCCCCCAAGATAATGGTATCAGGTGGTGGAGCCTTTGGGAGGTGATTAGATCAAAGGCATAGATCCCTTATAAATGAGATTAGTGTCCTTATTTTAAAAGACAAGCACTGCTGCCTCTCTCTCTTTCTGTTTTCCACCATGTGAGGAGATCAAAAAGACTACAACCATATGCAAACCAGGATTATATACACAACAGACACTGAATCTGCTGGTACCTTGATCTTGGACTTCCTAGTCACCAGAGCTATAAGAGATATCTATCCGTTTTTTTAAGCATCCAGTCTGTGCTAATTTGTTATAGCATCCAGAACTAAAACAATGTATAACTTGTTTTTCTTTGATGGATTTTCAAAGTAAATGTAATGGGTAAGAAAACTCTCACATAAAGGGATCTATATAGGGGTAAGTTTCTATATCCTACTTGAAGTGGTAGAATATTGATTCTAAATAGACCTAAAAACATTGAATTAAAAGCTGCAGCTTTTAGAGAAGCAAGTTAAAGCTGGAGGCTTTTTGGAAGTTGCATGACAGAAATTGTCCAAGTACAAAGGTCAGCCCTATGCTTAGATATATAAATGAAGAAAAATCTAAATAAACATAAATTTCAGAATTAGAAACTACAACAAACAAAATAAAAATTTAAATATATATATATTTAGTTTAGAAAGAAAAAACAAAAAAATTACAAGGGTTTTGAATATCTCAACACTGTATGCAAAAAGATTACAGATTAATGCTATAAAGAATTTACATACCCATAAAAATTAAAAATAAAAAAACATTAAAAATTAAAAAAGTATTTGCAAGATAAACTATCAATTAGGTATGAGGACATCATTACAAAACTTTTACACATGAGAGGTCACATAAAATTTACTTGGTTACACCTATTCTTAGAATGATATTTGGAAATATGTTATAGCAAATTGAGTCCTGCAGAAAGAAGAAGAAGAAGAAGAAGAAGAAGAAGAAGAAGAAGAAGAAGAAGAAGAAGAAGAAGAAGAAGAAGAAGAAGAAGAAGAAGAAGAAGAAGAAGAAAATATGGCATCCAGAAAACAAGAGCTCTAACCTAGGAAAGTGTCCATGAAAGGGTTCAATGTGGCAGCTAAGAAAGTGAGAAAGAGCTTGAGGATTCTACAGCTGGCGGGACAGCTTGAGTAACTAATAGATATAATGGGGCGAGGATACAGGGATTAGCCTGGGGTAGTAAATTAGAAAGCAAGAAATGGGTTACTTTGGGCATGAATTAATCTTTCAAAGAAAGTTGAGATAAGAATGTATGATTTTTCTTCTTGCTCCAAAGTCCCCAACAAGAAAATTAAAGTGATGAGCCTGGCTTAGTGGCTCAGCCTGTAATCCCGCGCCTTTGGGAGGCTGAGGTGAGTGGATTGCTAAGTCCGCGGGTTCGAGACCCGCCTGGGCAGAGCGATCTCATCTCTACAATAAATCAAAAAATCAGCCGGGCGTGGTAGCGCATGCCTGTAATTCCGGCTACTCAGAAGGCTGAGGTGGAAGGATC
Source organism: Carlito syrichta (assembly GCF_000164805.1). Classification (NCBI taxonomy): domain Eukaryota; kingdom Metazoa; phylum Chordata; class Mammalia; order Primates; family Tarsiidae; genus Carlito; species Carlito syrichta. The sequence goes on along the minus strand of NW_007247722.1, from coordinate 114,045 downwards.
ACCGGAGCCCAGTGGGTCGAGGCTGCGGTGGCCGGGAGCGGCCACTGCACTCCAGTCTGGACGACGGAGAAAAACTACAACTCAAAAAAAAAAAAAAAAGAAAAGAAAAGAAAAAGAAAGTGATGGAAGGCAGGATGAGCTCAACAGGTCCAGAAATCAGGGAAAGAAGGTGAAACTGATGGCCAGATGGACCACTACCCTCAATTGGAGTTGGATGCCTAAAGGATAACTTTTAAAAAGATACAATACTATTGTAAAGCCATTAAATACACCTTTTCTTCTCCCTACTTCTTCCTACTTGCATGGGATTAACCTTGTGAGGCCTGGGAGTCAGAATCTGAGAACAGGGAGGGAATGACAGAGGATCGAAAGAGAAACTGAAAAACTTCTCAACCTCTGGCAGATCTTTAGACCAAAACAGAAATTAGACCGATGAAGGGGAGGAGAAAAAAAAAAATCACTAAATTCTGCAATAAATTAGCATTTGGTTACTCCATAGACTAGTTAGATGACTAAAATTGAGCACAAAGTCTGTAAGTCCTGCCCGAGTTTTTACCTAGGTACAGCAAACAATTTAACTTGAAGTGATACTAAGACAAATAATAAAATTGCTTTATAATTCCACTCTATCAAGCTCAGATTTTCCAATAACATTTGTATATATATTTTAAAATATAAACTATTAGAATTCTCTATAGAAGCAGACCAAATAGGTTATATAAGTATACAGAAAGAAATTTGTTATAAGAAATTGGCTCATGAGGTTAAGGAGGTAGCAAATCTCAAGGTCTGCAGGGTGAGTCAGCTGACTGAAGATCCAGTAGAGATGAAGTAGCTGTTGAATTTCAAAGGCTGATATGCCAACATTCAAGAAGAGTCAATGTTTCAGGTCTACTCTGAAGGCAGGAAAAGGCTAATGTCTTAGTTCAAAGGCCCTCAAGTAAGAAGGATTCTCCCTTACTCAGGAAAGGTCAGTTTTTTTTTGTTCTATTTAGACCTTCAATGGTTTGGATGAGGCCCACCCACATTGGGGAGGACAATCTGCACTGCTCAGTCTACTGATTCAAATGTTAATATCATCCAAAATCACCCTCACAGAAACACCCAGAATAATGTTTGACCAAGTATCTGGACACCCTGTAGCCCCATCAATTTGACATATAAGATTAAGAATGGCAGGTAATTTTTGAAATTTAGGAAAAAATACAATAACTATTTTTAGACGGGGAAATAAACTAGTAAGTTTTCCTCTTTCCTTTCCAAATTATATGTGATGTGAGCCAAATGTTTAATCCAGACGGAGACTTGTGGCATTCTTAAGAGGTGACCAGGTCAACAAGAATAAAAAAATCAGTAACTTTTTAGACAATTCTTCTTCTTTCTGCTTACAGACTGCACTTGAGGTAATAGTTTACTTGTTTATTTATTCATTTATTTTTCTGAATGAAGGTCTCATTCTGTAGCCCAGGCTATAGTGCAGTGGCATGATCACAGCTCACTGCAGTGTCTGCCTCCTGGGCTTAGGCAATCCTTCCACCTCAGCCTCCTAAGTAGCTGGGACTGTAGGACTGGGACTATAGGTTGGGACTGCCATCACACTCAGCTAATTTTTTTAATTTTTTCATTATTTATTATAGAGATGATACCTTGCTATGTAAACTAGACTTGTTTTGACCTCCTGGCCTCAAATGATCCTCTCACGTTAGTCTCCCAAAGTGCTAGGATTATAGGCATGAGCCACTGCAGCCAGCTTGCTGTAATAGTTTTAACAGAAGTTACTTGATGAAAATACACTGTAGATGCTCCAGAAGTTTTGATGCATAAGATGTCCATTTTACTCAACATGATCTACAGTGTTGTTGGAGAACTAAAGATAGTATTCAAAATGATAATACTATTGTACATACTATGAGTAATATAGGCCATCCTAATATCTCAGTCTCTGTGCTCAAAAGGTGGGTGATGTTCTCTATTGGCCCTGTTGTAGTAGTAGCAGTACCAGCAATGGCAGAGCGGATTGTAGCATTTAGGACATGATAGTTCATACTGGGTAAAAGCAAACAGTGTCTGAGCAACACAAGTGTTTATGTCACACTTATAATTGTAGTTAAACAAAAGGCTCATATCCTTACAGTTACTCAGGAGCAAGATCTATGGAGGCTCTACCGTCTCATGACTATATCACCTGGAACACATACTTCTCTTGTGACAAGGAAAAGACACAAGATTAGCATGTGGCTTTTCAACCATACAAACAAGAAGTGGCAAGAATTGTTCTGCCAGTATTTCATTGACCAGAACTGATCATATCCACCTTACCCATAAATGCAACACTCTATTCTGTGTGCCTAGAAGAGGAGTGGCAACAGAGACGCTAGCATCCAGATACACTATGAATTGTCACTCACTTCTATCAAGAGATTGGTAAGCAGAGAAATGCCATTGATTTAGGGGGGATGTTAGGGTTCGTTTAATCCAGGGTTTATATGCTGAGATTTGTCCACGGAAAGATGGCTCTCAGGGGGATAGAATCATCTCCTAAAATTGCAAATGTTTTAGTTTATGTGCATTTTTCTGGGAAGAGGGTTTATATAGCGTTTGAGTTTCAGAGTAGTTATTGATCCAAGGGAAGAGAAAGAGAGAGCTCCTGGTGAAGTAAAACACCTTATTTTATAGCTGGCTTGTACAGTAGAAATAACAGCTATGTCCCTGTTAGTACTTGGTAGTCCTAACTCTTTTTATAGTACTTCAGCACCAAACACCACGGGAGGAAATATCAAAGTCTTCTCTTCTCTTCTCTTTGGTTTTTCTCTCCTCTCCTTTGCTTTTCTTTCTTTTTGTTTCCTTTTCTTTTCCTTTTTTTTTTTAACACATTTCCTGATGGTTGGGAGTCTGGTTACATCTTCCCAGAACTGGTTTCAATTTCAAGATTCAGATTCTATGCTGCTGTTTCTAGTTCTGTTCTATTTTTGTGTGTGTATTCTGTGATCTCTTGGCTTCAGAAAAAAGAGATCTTCTCCCACTGTTTTGTACTTCTTCCAGAAAGGAAGAAATAGACACCATATCAGACAAATATGCCATCTCCCTTACTGATAATCCAATTATCCAATAACTAGACATAAAATGCTAGAACTTCAAGTGGTCACATCTGAGAGACTCTTTCTCAAAAAAAACAAGAAGGCCAGAAAGGTGAAACCAATTTCACCTTTCTGAAAATGAATACTCCATATGTCATTTGAACTAGAATTGAGACACAGCTTCAGGTTCTCTGACTTCCTGACTGAAGTTATGTTAGCTCTATGAAACTTTATCTCCAAGGTCAACCAGATTCCAATTAGGAAATGTGGGGGAATTGACTATTTATAAAGTCATATTTTAAAATATGATATTAATCTCAATTTACAAAATTTTATTAGACTCTCAACATATAACTTCAATTGTGTTTAAATTATATAAATAAATTTTATCAATTAAATGAATTTCTCATTAAATAAACTCTTAACAACCCAAAATTTCAATCAATTGTGTTACATAAATTTTAAAATTTTCATTACCTGCTAAATAAATCTAGACTCCTTGTTTTCCAAGACCCTGGATAACTTTATTTTTGCATGACTGACTAACTATTCATTAAATTGACAAACCTTTCATTCTCTCACCTATGTGTGAATCTTCTCAATGCACCCTTCTAATACGTCAACACCAATAATAAAGTATTTCCTTTGTTCCTGAACTAGAAAAAGTAACATGGTACCAACATTTGATACACCATATAAATCACAGAATGTAGAAATTAAACTTCATTTTTTAAGATTTCATTTACAAGCATAAATATACCCTCATAGAGTATAACCTTTAGCCCCAGAAACTACTAATCTATCTTCTGTCAGGAATTGATCTATTCTTGACATCTCATACAAGTGAATTCTACCACATGCATCCTTTTGTGTCTGGAGTCTTTCAACTAGTATCATGTTTTCAAGATTCATCGATGTTGTAAAATGAATCAGTACTTTATTTCTTTTTATGGCTGAATAATATTTCATTGCTTGGATATTTCATCTTGTTCAGTCATTCATCACTTAATGGACATTGGGGTTTTTCCAGTTTTTGACTATTATGAATAATCTGCTGAGAACAGTTTTGTTACACGGACATATGATTTCATTTCTCCAATATATAAATTGATAAGTAAAATCGTTGGTTCACACAGTAACTCTATTTTTAACTTTTGAGAAATATACTATTTTCCAAAGTGACTGAATAATTTTAGGTTCTCATTAGCAATGTATGAAGGTCCAGCTTTCTCTACATTTTTGCCAACACTTACTATTATCTCTCATTTTGATTGCAGTCATTCTAGTAAGTATGCTTTATTACTTTCTATCTACCTAAGAAATATATGGCATAGGATGTGTAAACATGAAATTTGATTGAGTCAATGGATAAATGAGTGAAATAAATAGCTGCCATTCATGCCTATATAAGCCTTGTGCAATTAAGGCTTTTTTTGAATCTCCCTCATTAAAAATTATTTTCTTCTCTATTTACTATTATTAAATTAAATTAGTCTATTGAAAATGTATCTCTTGTAAATACCAGAGGGAAGTTCAAAATACTCACATCTATTCCTGCAGGCATTTCCCATTATATATCATGGGTTCCACAGAGGTTCACAATCGCTGAACTGTTTAATAAGAATTGTGTTCATCTGCTCTGATTGCATCTGTTTAACTTTTCCTTCATTTCCTTCTCCCCCTGATTTTAGTCATGATTTTATGTTTTTCTAAAATCACTGACTTTTCAACAGGACGTAAGAAAAAATCAAGAGCAAAAAAAAGGTCATTTTGAAAGAGAGAAATCTGCTTCTACCTTTTTTTTCTTGGGTCCTTATGGATCATTAATTGTGAAGATACTCTCAAAGCTAGCTAGCTCCTGAAATCCCACTGCAAAAATCACAACATAACATGAATGCTCCTTAAGGGGATATAAAGTCACCTACTAAATAAAATATACTATTTATGTATTGTTTCTAACTTTTCCAATGATTATGTGTGACTTTTTATGGTTTGTAGATGAAGAACTAAAATTTTAAAAGTTTAAGTAATTTATCAAAAGTCATGCATCTATAAAGTAAGAGAGTTAAAATTTGAACCCAGACTTGTTTGATTTCAGAGACTATGCTTTTAATTATTTTGTTCTGGCTAATATTCTACAATATTCAGGTCATATTGCTTCTCAGTGTTTTTCCTCAATACAGTAATTCTGAAATGAGGTGCCAGAAGATACAAACTGGGGAAACTTTAATTTTATTTAATCTTTTACTTTAATTTTATTGGATCTTTTTGTGCCATAGCCATGATTTTGCTAGCACAGGACAATGCTTTTTCAATAGAGAGGATGAAAGAGACAGTGATGCATCTCCACAATGTCAAAATACCAGAAAGGAATGGAGTCTCTCCATGATGTCAAAATACCAGGAAGAAAGCGATTGCAAAGTGAAAAAAAACTATTGAATGCCTATTATGTAGACTTCACATTCATTCTTTTACTTGAGGTTCAGGAAAATTATGATGTGGCTATTCTAACTTATTATTAAAGAAACATTTTATCAAAAACTTCTTTGCTGGGCCGGGTTTGGTGGCTCAGCCTGTAACCCCAGCACTTTGGGAGACCAAGGCGAGTGGATTGCCTGAGTCCGCAGGTTGGAGACCTACCTGGGCAACTTGGCAAGACCTCGTCTCTACAATAAATCAAAAATTAGCCGGGTTTGGTAGCGCGCACCTGTAGTTCAGACTACTTGGATGGCTGAGGTGGAAGGATCGCTGGAGCCCAGCAAGTCGAGGCTGTGGTGGTCGGGAGTGTGCTCCAGTCTGGGCGACAGAGTGAGACTCCAACTCAAAACAAACAAACAAACAAACAAACAAAAAAACTTCTTTACTTTCCAAAATATTTTCAAAACCAGTCGAGACCCAATCCAAGTTAACACCTGTGAGAATGACAATGCATAGACTCTCATTTTCTTTTTTTTCGTTTATAGTTCAACTTCAGTGCTAAATGTTAGATTTTCAGGTATGGCTAATGCCATGATCACAAATTATTAGAGCATGACTGTGTTAGTGACTCTCGCTTCCATTTGCAAAATGCAGTGCTTTGAACAATCAAGCATAGTTTCATTACCAATAATTTTCTAGGGCCAATAATCAATAAAGAACCCTATATAGCTACAGAAACAATTAACTTTCAATAATAAAGTATAAACATAACTAATGACCTTTCTGATTGTTCTTCCCTGCTCATATATTAACTGGTGTAATGGCTAGATACAGAATATCTATTTCTGATCTATTTCTTATCCAGTTGCCTGTATTTGATTAATGTACGTGTACATGCCAGATATTTTCAGCCTTACAGACAGCTATGCCACATCGATCTAAATGTAATCACTTAACTATTTGTAACAAAGTTTAGATGACTTGTAAAAACTTTATTGTTTACATAAGCCAAAGAATTTTTGCATTTGTTATGCAAAACCATTAAATAATTGCATCATCTCTAGTATATTCCAAATCAAACCATACTGAAAACTCTTACCATATGTCTGTTTTCACAGGGCAAGATTTTTTGTTAATTTTTTTTTCTTTTTAAACATCTGTGTTTGTTTATTGGAAGTATAAATATTTAAAGAGAGGGGAAGAAACCTCAAACTATAAGTGAAATCAGCCCCCTGTTGCTTGAAATAAACTTCACGGAACTTTCTAGTGTGAACATGTAAGAACACTGGGCTGAAGTCAACAAAAGAATGAGTAATCTTTTGAGTGTGCTGTTTATTTCAAAAGTTAATGAGAAATGGTTCTCTTCAGAAAGAAATAATATTAAGGTTTTATTGGGTAACTAATGTTCTATAGTCCTGGCTGTTGGCTTTAAACTCTGCCCCAGTATTGTTAATCAGAGTTTCCAGGAACAAGCTTCATACATATAAAAAATATTAATAAATCATAAAAACTATTTAAAAAACAGTATCTTGAAAGAAGCTTTAGGTTAATTTGTCATAAACAAGAATTTGTACAAAATTATTTCTTACCAACTTATTTTTTTCTTCACATTTATACTGCTTTTTTGTTCTAATAATTATTTTTTAGACATGTTCATGGGTTAAATCATGGCATGATGTAGATGAGGATTTCAATAAGGCTTGCTTTGTAGGGCTGCTGGCTAAACTTATGTGACTTTGTTTCAGAAAATAATTGCACTCTAACTAGATAAGGAATAATGCCATTGAAGCTGGTGCTTTTTCTGTGTTGGGTCCATGTGTGACTGGTGTGTGTGTGTGTGTGTGTGTGTGTGTGTGTGTGTGTGTGTGTGTGTATGACACACAGGACAGCCAGATAGTGTGCATGTAGAGATCAGACTTTTTGATGCTTTGTCATATTTATCTTGATCAGTTTAAAATCAGAATCCTTCTAAGCTGAAATAGTCAGAACTAGGATCCAGAGTTTCTAACCATATATAATCATGTTGATGTATATCATAGAGGTTCCAAGTCTATGAAAAGAAATCAGCTATAGTTAACACAAGGGAGAGAAAAAAAATGTTTCCTCCAGGCGATAAAAATAAGGTATTTTCTTCTTCTGGTTTTCAGAGGAGACTTTATCCCACTCTACAGTGCCTGAATTCAGTGCCTATTTGTTATTAATTTGCATTTGGTTCTTATGTCTATATCCCTTATGAAGATAATCACCCTGTTATTTCTCACTTAAAAAAAATGAGGGCTAAAATTTTCAATATTTGTCTGTGTGAAGTCATGAAGGGGGTTACTGGCTAAGCTGCTTATATTGTGTATATGTTTTTATTTATTTGTTCTTTTGCCCATCAAAAGAGTGTTTGTAATGTTAATAAATACATGAAAGAGAGCATCTCAAAATTAATAATTGAATTTGAGATCGTTTGAAGTTTACATGTATTTATTTCCATACACACAAAAAAGTAATTTATAATGTTAAATATGCCAAAGTAGTTGGCACCAGAAGACAAACTTGAATTTCAAATCTACCCCTCACCAAGTGATATGAGGGTAAGTTGCTTCTGCTCACTATGCCATAGTTTCCACCTCCAAAGTGTTTGCAGGAGTTAATTTCTAGGTTTCTCTCCAGATCTAACAGTTTGTGCCAGAAATTTTAACTATATTAACCACACTTGCCTCTTTTTATCAATGTATGTCCACTTCATGTGAAGCAGGTATCTGTCAGAACCCTGTATCAGTAGCAGTTATAATCACATTATAATTAATATTGCACCTATGATCCCCTCAGCCCCTTGATCAGGATGTGTTCAATCACTAAATGGCCAACCCAAGATCAACTGAAAGCCTGAAGGTATTTTTATGTCATTGATCCTGAAGAAATTCAAAGACCTGGATTTCCAAAGAGAAGAATGTTGACCACACACTGCACAATATCCAATACACACTATTCTTTTTTTTTTTGAGTGGGAGTCTCACTCTATTGCCCAGGCTGGAGTGCAGTGATAGGCTCACGGCCAATGCAACCTCGACCAGCTGGACTCAGGTGATCCTCCTCCTCAACCTTCCAAGTAGCTGGAACTACAGGTACACACCACCACATCTGGCTAATATTTTGACTTATTGTGGGGATGAGATATCACCAAGTTTCTCAGGCTGGTCTTAAACCCTTGGACTCAGGCAATCTTCTCACCTCCACTTCCTAAAGTGCTGGGATAACAGGCGTGAGCCACTGTGCCTAGCTATACACACTATTCTAATTTAAATAAATATACATATTCGTGGATTTTTTTGGTCACATGTTGTAAATGAAAAGGTATAAAAAGGCACCCGACTCTCTTTGTTGATGGCACTGGGATGCATTATTGCACAAACTCAGGGAAATGGGATGCAATGCCTACTACCTTCTAGGGAGGATCTTTTTAGTTGGGATTCATCCTTATTATAAGATGGCTACAGGGGAAAACAATCATCTTTACTGAACTAGTTCACATGTATTCAAGTGAGGGTTAGACTAGAACAATAAGCACTCAAAAAAAAAAAAAAAAAAAAACTCGGCAAGGCATATAATTACTCTGTGCCTTAGGAATTGTGTCTATGACATGGGCATGTGACACCTGACAAACTTACCTAAAAGATTTTGATGAAGATTAAATAACATATTAATACTCTTAGGGAAAGTTGGAAGTGATGCATGATGGCATGAATGTCCTCAAGAGATATGAAGGCCAACTTCCTTCTTTCATTTGGAGAATTGAAGTGTTTCCTCCTCCAGCAATCTTTATTACTCTTTGGGGTAAAAACTGAATAAAAGATAGGACTCTATGTAATACTACAACACAATGACAAAAATGACAATACATCTACCAGCATACTTTTGAATTACAAGAAAGAATTAATTTTCACAACAAAAAAAGACCAAAACTCTTGCAAACTGTACAATTTTGGTACTCTTGCCAAATGCAAACTGACTCCTACATTTTTGAGATAAACCTGAGCAGGTTAGCAACTTCTTGCTAACGCTAGGCCTTTTTATTTACATAAAAGTAAGATGGAGTCTTTTTCTTTCTAAATGATTTTGTTCTGCAGTGGAACATTTATTCCTCTCCACCCATAGTTTTAACTACCACCCAAACTCTTTGCTAATGATTTCAGTTACAGGCTCAGATTTGTTTAATTCTCCATTTTCCAAATCATTAAAAATAGGTCCCTTTTCTGAAGATTTTCTGGCAAAAGAAAACTCATTTCTCTTTAATTAAATCCAGTGGCCTGAAACACCAAAGAGAAGTAAACTCAAGGGATTCTAACAGGAAGGGACAGCTTAGATCAAAGGAAGTCTTTATGAGGCACCAAGTTCAGAATGTGAATGAGAAATATCCCTGTAGGAAACATAAAGGGTGGGGTCCCACAGCCTTCCATGCTACATTTGGCTATACCATTTACTCAATACATGACTTAGTATCTAAGTCATGCTTCATCTCCCTGAGCCCAAATGCTCTCATCTATAACAATATAATAACAACATGCTATCCAACCTTGAATTTGTTCTTAAAGTTAAATATGATACATGAGAAAAACGTTGTTTTAGTCAGTATCTTCCATATGTCCCACCTTCTTTCAAGCTCCTAAGTATGTATCTCAACAAATCTTCACTTTATAAACCTTGAAATATATGTTACTACATACATTTTACAAATGAAGATGATAAAATACAAGAAAGATGAGAATAATTATAGCATGCCCAAGGTTACATAGCTAATAACTAGAACTGATAATCACAATGCATAAATATAAATCTGCTGTACTCCAAAATACATTTGTCACATTAACCCATGACTTCTTGTATAGTACTGTACATCCAATAAATGTTACTTTAATTCACTTAGAAGTTTCTAGAGTAAGCTAGAGAAAAGATCTTCAAAAATTCCCATTCTGCCAACATGTACCTCAAAGCAATAACATCTAGATCATTTATCAATCTCAAGAGCCATTATATTACATTGGAGTGGGGAAAAAAATGACTTTTAGGTCAACACATCTGATTTCAAAGCAAAGTGCCACCTTGACTAAGTAAAACTTTTTGTAACAATTATCTAAATTCTCTGAGTCTCAATTTCCTCATTTGTACAAGGGGAATTCCAAAAGATTCATCACAAATTTATTGCGAAAATGAAGTGAGAGTAACTGTGTCAAGGAGGCAGGCTAAGTTGATGTTTCTACTTTACCTGCCATCTAGAATCCCATCAAAGGGCAAAACAGGCATATTTTAAATAAAAAAATAGTAGTGAGAAAAAAAGAGTACCATCAGAAAGATACACATTTTGAGAATTCCTGAAAATCAAACTGTATTATCTTTACAGAGAATTAAGACCAGAAAATATCACTTCCCCAACACCATGCAAAATATTATTTCCCCAACAAAAAAGCATTTTGAAGAAATCAGAAGGATTGTAATTAATGTTTGAGCAAAATAAATACATTCTGAAAAAGTGACTTTAGAATGTAGTCTAGTAAGATGAAAAAAACTGAACCTAAGGAAGAATAAGGACTATTAAAGAAAACTGTTGCTAAACCTATAAAACTTATATTTAGACATAATTCTGAGGCATAATGAAAAGTGGGACATCATTCCTTCTATGATGGTGAAGATTCAAGACCTGGGACAAAGCCCACCTCGTATGACCCAGTGGTGAGAGAAAAAGTAACCTGCTCTTGACCTCTATAGACTCCTTTAAGCCTATCTGTCTCCTGTTTTTGCCTATGTTGAAGCTGTTTCAAGTATTTGAGTCCCGTGTCCTTTCAGCAACTGAACACCTGAAATAATTAACAAGAAGTTATCACTCAAGGTTCTGCTGAAACCAGGTGCAAGTTGTAAATCCATCAACAATGTTGCCCCATATATCTAATGAGTCCATGATTGCCAAGCATTATTTATCTCTAGTTAGTACATTCTGTAGCTTTGACCAAGGGTCAAGACCAGGATTTAAACATTCCTTGTAGAATTATGCAGTCAATTCTAATTTGCTGAGATTTATCCATGCTATATACATATTATGTTAGAACTCATATGGATCAACCAAAATAATATTGGTGTATCTTACATAAAATTAAGCAAAATCTGAAGAACAGAATATAAATTATATTGTTTGACTACAGTAAGACAGAATTAGAAAAAAGTAGTCCTTTTGGAGGTTAGAAAATTTTTCTATCCCTATCTTATCTATTTACTTATCAAAAATAGGTGTTAGAGTTTATCACATATTTAAAGGAATATATAAATTATGTTGTAAATTACATAGATTAATTATTTTAATAGTATCACAAAACATTTGGTGAAATTTACCCCCATTCTTTATTAAAATCTATTAGAAAAATAAGGTTAGACAGACACTCCCATAATTTCTGAAAGGATGTCTGCTAAATGTCTCCAAAACACATCACTATATTGGTAAAAACTCAAGTATTAAGGCCAACAAAGTAAAAATGCTGTTGCCACTGCTAGGATTTGTTTTTAAAGTGAAAGCTATAGTCAAGATAGTCAGATAAGTAGAGCAAATAAGTGGTATGACAATCCAAAAGAAAAAGAAAAAGATGACCAAATTTTGGATTATACAGTTATATATCAATTAACTATTTCAGGATCAAGGATAAATCTAATTTTAAAATAACAATAGCAGAAGAGTTTGCACAGTAGTTAACATGTGACAGAGTGTTTTAAGTCTCTAGACATATTAAAACACATATTCATTATAATTGGTCAAGGAGGTTGCTCCTATACTTATCCCATTGTACTGATGAGGAAACTTGCCTAAAAACACAAATTATGAGTACTCAGGAAAAGATTAGAACTCAGTCTGACTACAGAGACTGTATTCTTAACTGCATGCTAGCTTTTCAATGCCCTAGAAATAACCAAATAGAAGATAGTTATAATAATGATTCCAATCACAGTAGTGAGAGAAATCATTAAATACTTGATAAGAAAATGAACAAGAGCAGAACATGACCCATTTAAAAATATGCAGAAATGGACAAAAAAATTTGGAGGCAGAAGAAAATCGCAGATGATGTGCTATTCCAGACAATAAAGTAATACCAATGAGGTTTTATCATACTATGATATAGAAATAAACATACTATGGTGTAGAAATAAACAAAGTGGGACAATGAACAATTCAGAAGTATAATTATATATGTGGTATTATTTTTATAATAGTGATATTTTATACCAAAAGCAATATACATATTTATTATATATTAAGCATATGTTTACATACACACACACACACACACACACACACACACACACATATATACATACATATACACGTATTCATCCAATAGTGTAGGGACAGGGCATAGTGGCTCATGCCTGTAATCCCAGCACTTTGGGAGACTAAGATGAGAAGATCACTTGGCTCAGCAGTTTGAGAGCAGCCTAGGCAATAAAATGAGACCTAGTCTCTTCAAAAACATTAAAAAAAATTAGCCGGGCATGGTGCATGCCTGTATTCCCAGTTACTTTGGAGGCTGAGGCTGGAGGATCCCTTGAGCACAAAAGTTCAAGGCTACAATGACCTGTTGTATTACCACTGTACTGGTAACACAACACTAGTAACACTGTTATTGTGGTAACACAACACTGCCTGGGTGACAGAGTGTGTTCCTATCTCAAAAAAAAAAAAAGTGTTGTAATAATTAGTTCTTTATTTGCAAAACTAAGCATTCACATTTCTTTCTCATACTTTATGCAGAAAGATAAATTGCAGATTAAATAGCTAAAATGGCAAATATAAATAGAAGAAAAAAATGTAAAAATGTTTCTATAATTTTGTATAGAGAAGATTTTCATAAATAAAATAAGAGATCAAATGTAGAAGCCATATAGCTAAAAGCTAATATATGTAATTACTTAATCATATATTTTAAAAATCCTGTACAATAAAATGTCTGTAATCAGGTCAAAAAAAGGAAATATTTGGTGAAGAAAAAAATGCAAAATATGTAATGGTCAAATAAATATTCAGAATATATAGAACTTTTAAAATCAACTGAGTAAAGAACAAAATTTATGAACAAGAAATTTACATAAGAAAAGATATAAATGGCTAATTATATGTAAAAAAAGATGTTTACTTTCTCTAATAGAGAAATGTAATTAATATTGAGTACTATTTTGTTCCTATATGTATTAGTTTTCTGTTGCTACCATTAGAAATTACCAAAAACCTGGTGGCTTAAAACAGCACAAAGTAATTACTGTTCTGAAAGTCAGAAGTCTCACTGGGATGAGATTCAAGTGTTATTAGGGCTATGTTTTCTTTTTGGAGATTTTAAGAATCTTTTTCTTGATTTTTCAGCTTCTAAAGGCTGCCTGCTGTGCTCCTGTAACTCAATTTATATTATTTTAGGTAGCTTTCTACTTGCGGTCCTGGTAGGTGGGGTATTTTTGAATACATGGCCTAATACATCTCAGAGTACTATAACTATATATAAGATTGTCTCAAAATATAGATATTTTATATAACTCAAAATGTTGACCATTTTGGACTTCTTATTTCATGTTATATTAAAAACAGTGCCTTAATGTGTTATCTAATTTATTGTGATTGATTTTTTTTCTCTAACTTATCTGTAAGTTTTTCCTTAAGAAAATATCTTGTTATTTTTTGTTCTGTTCCATCTCTAATCTTGACACAAAATAATTTGATAACTACAACTTCAGAATATTAATGTTACCAGAAGTCTTAGATATTACTAGTCCAGTTTTCTCATTAGGGAGCTACTAACATTTTGTGTGGGATAGATTTTTGTTGTTAGAATTTTCCATATTTAGCACACTCTTGAATTTCCTTCATAAGAACAGAGGAAATACCCGCAGATATTTCCCAGCTTAACTTTCCAAATGAGTAGTTACAAAGACTGAGGCTAAGGAATGTGAACAGACTTCCAAAAATCAAACATGTGATGAGTACAAAGAAGAGAAAAAAACAATATTTTTGATTCCCTTTCTTATGTTCTTTCTGTTTTTCTATTTCATAGACTTATTTTCAAAATACTATACTTATATAGTTAAATTAATTTTTTCAATATAATTGAGTGAACACCTCAATATCCAACTATCTTCTTGATTTCTTGTGAATGCAGTTTTAACATTAAAGCACATATATGTGTAATCATGTAAAAAAAAAGCAGTTCTTATGAAGAAAATCATGTTTCACTCCTCTACTTTAGCAATAATTCTCTTATTAATAGAGAGATGTATACTGATAAATCTGCTTGAGTTTGATACAAAAGTAAGAATGTAAAATAAATTGGAGTGAATTACTTATTAATTTGATGAGAAAATTAACATGAAGCTTATTCTTTACCAATAAAAATTATCATATGAAGGAAGTATAAAGTTGTTTTGCAATGACACAAAAATATAAGTAAACACTAATATTTGAACCAGAAGCATACATGTCCTGCCAACTTAATGGCAAACTTCCAGATCCTTTCAAAATTTGGGTGGATGAAAGAATGGCATGAACCATTTAAATAGCAGAATTCTGAAATTTAAAATATTTTTATTATATAAAGTTCTGAAAGATATTAAGAGTATTTCTAATCATTGATTTACTCAATGGACATCTGAAGGCCTAAAATAAATATGAAACACCTAATGATTTTGGGGAAAGTATCTGTAGGTAGGTAAAAAAAAAAAAAAAAAAACACCCAAAGGAAGTTAACAGGACACAGATGAGTAATGCAAAGCAAAATACAAGACCAGGGGTAGGCAGAGAGAAATTTGACTGCATCAACCTGTGAAAGAAATCCTCTTCTTCCCATAGGTGACATCAGACATTATTTGAACATTTTTTACTTCAGCTGAAGTATAAGTTAGAAAGGAAGAGGGACCACATGGTCTGTGGATTGGAAGAACCAAAATATGAACTACTACAACAAAGAGAAAATAAGTTGCCTACCTGAAGCTGCTCCAAGAAGATTTCCAAGTGGCTGTAAAACATTGAAAGCTATTGTATGCTAATGAGAGCATTCAAAAAGAAATCAGTTTTGTATTTCACTGACTATAAAGACTTCTGTGTCCATTAGAAGTCAGAAGTCAACAAATGCAAAGGAATTTTTAGAAACTTGGTTGTACTGAACAAAAGCAAAGTCACTCAAGGGAAATTATTTTGACAAACAAGGAAGGGAGCCACAGTTGCTGGTTAGATAAAAGGATTACGTTGACCAAGTAGTTGTCAGTGTCTACATGCAGTCTAACCACTTAATGATTAATATCAATGTAATATTTTATTTCCTACTAATTAAGCTTTTTAATATAATTTGTTGTAAGAGTACTTGTCTGCCATTTCAGCTGTTGCTGGAAAGTACACGAAAAGAGGAAATATGCCTCCTGGCAAAAGTCCATGAGACTAATTATCCAAGGAAATTCATGCCACAAACTCAACTAATTGAGGTGTTATCATTATAGGTGAAAACAAAGCTCTTAATTGGCTTTTGTTTAATTTTGTTCAATTTTCATTCAAATAGCTACTGTATCACAATTTTGTGTTTGAGGTAGATTTGCTCTAAGCAGATGCTTTAATTCAAGGTTAGGGCAAGAATGCACACTGAAGACTTCAGCCGAAAAAGAGCACTGATTTCCATAAAATGCTGGTTCATGAAATGCTTAAGGTTCACCTAAATCCTCCCTCTACCCAGTCCCAAAATGTAGACTCCCCTCTTTTTGAGATTCCAGTGCAAATAATAACCACAATAACCCTTTTGTGCCATACTTGTCGCTTCGTTAGCTATAGTTACTCAACAGGCTTTCTATGCCTTAGGAGCCCTCTCATTATAGAAGACCAGGAAATCCAACTAATGCTGACTTCTTGAACTCTTTCTCTGTAGAACAAACACATATTAAGAAAGAGAATTTATGTTCCCATCTTTCAAAGAACATGAGATCTTTAAAATGATGTGGAGCTGTTGAAGATGGAATAGATGATCGTAGCACTGACATCTCAGAGAAGGTTGGGTGCTGTTACTCACCTGTTCTGCTCTTGTAACTACACCAGATCCCTTCCAGAGACTGCCTGCTGAGGGAACTCCCACAGTAGAGCTTTCTGTAGAGCTTTCTATTACCAAAGAAATAATAGATGCTTGCTAGTTATTTCTCATGTCAGGCACTCTACAATACATAATTTTATTTTATTATTAGAAGACACATTGTAATGCACTTCTTTTTTGAAAGAGGAAAAAACTAAAACTAAGAGATATAAATAACTTCCTAAAAATTACAAAGCTCTTAAGGGGCAGATGATAGCCTTGAGACTTTGTTATCAGACATATTTGAGCATTAATATCCACTCTGCCACATCTCAACACCTTGTTTCTTCACTAATAACAAAGGTATACTAAAGTAGATAATAAAGCTACTGTTAGGGTGCGGACAGGGTGAGGGTGGATGGAGAGTCGCAGGGAGGCACAGCACCAACGGGGCTGGCAAGCCGGAGGTGCACGCTGGGAACCCAGAGATCCGAGCAAATGCAAAGAATTGCAACACACAGAGGTGACAGGAGAAAAGATTTATTTAAGAGAAGTTCATCCCCCACAGACAAGGAGTGGGCCTACACTCTAGGTGAGTGTGGCATCGTAGCCCCCCAGAGCCCTGGCTTAAATCCTTTTCTTGGAGATGTTGCAAGTGACTGCCATGACTTCTTTATCAACCACCTGTGGATGTCTTGGAGATCCGTGACACAGAGACCCATTAATGTCTGTCCATGTTATCATAGCACCTAGAGAAGAGCGTGACAAGGATTCTAATTCTTCTGCTCCTTCCCGAAGGACATTCCTTAGAGCTAATGGAGGGTGCACCTCCCCTTATCTCCTAGGCATTCCCAGCGGGTAGCTTCAGGGGATCCTTAGCTTCCCTGCAGATAGTTCCCAATTTACTGGAAGATTGAACCCCCACCTGCTTTCCCTCTGAGCGGTTATAACTTTTGTAATTACAAGTTTCATGACTTTTACAATCCTTGCCCACTGCATGATGTCTTAGGCCTTGTAAATTCCCTTTACTCTAGGTAAGCTTGATTGCCACTATGAGGTATCTCTGATACCTGGAAGTCTGTTTCTGAAAAGACAAAGTTGGTAAAGTTAATTTTACCTAAAGTGTACATTTTTCCAAAAGCATAGCTTCTACTTTCTCATCATTGTGTCCGTGTTTAAGAACAATATGAAAAATGATTTCCCACTCTCAGTCTGTTCTTTCAGCTACCTACATTATAGGACTAATAGGATAATTATATTACATATTATAGGTAAAAATATAGAAAGCATTTTTTATATAAATGGTAAATATTCAATACATGTTAACTATTATCTTTATAATTACAACTAGAAAGTAACTTGTCATCTACTCCTCCCTTTGATATTGTAAATTGCACTTTATGCCAGGTATTGTTCAAGATGATTAATGCATAGATTCTATCTTCAAGTAATACTCAGACACCCAGGAAGTATCTATTAGAGAAACCAAATGATCAGAATGTATGAGCTGCAGTGGAGGGAGATATATGCTAAGACTGACAGAGGGTAAACGAATATTAAGATCTAAGTCCTGTCTAGGGAAGAGGGTTGACTAAAAGGAATTTTGTAAAGAAGTCTTGGCAATCACTGAAAATTAGGTATTTTTTTCTCATAATACTTTGTTGATACTACTTTCCTGACTTCTCACTTATCTTACTTCCAATGGGAAGTCTGCTGTTATTCTTATCTTTATTCCTCTCTGCATAATGTGATTTTTTTTTCTCTCTCTCTCTGGCTACATTTAAGGTGTTCTTAATTGTCATTTGTTTCGAGTAATTGATTATGTTGTGCCTTGGTATAGATTTCTTCCACTTTCTCATGTTTAGGGTTTGTTGAGCTTCTTGAATCTCTAGGTTTAAAGTTTTTATTAAATTTAGAATTTTTTTGCCCTCTGGTCCCTTATTTTCTAACTTTTTTTCTATTCTTTTACCATCCCACTTTGAAAACTCCAGTAACCCCTGTTTTAGACCCCTTGATGCTATAGTACTGCTCACTAATTCTTTTGGATTTTTTTTTTTTGGTTGTTCAGTTTTTGTAGTTTTTGTTATTTTTCATAGTTTCTACTGCTATGTCTACAAGTTCAATATTTTTCTGTAAACTGTAATTTGTTGTATGGCATTCAGTATATATTTTTAACTTTGACATGTAGTTTTTCTCTCTAAAATTCAATTTGGATCTTTATTTCTTCTCTTGCTATTTATTTATTTATTAAAATTTTTATTATAAAGATGTGGGGTACATTTCAGAGTGAGGTAGATAAACTTTGATCATTTGGGTACCCTTGTTGATGAGGTATGCCCCTCCCTCCCCTAGCAGTTTCCCTCAACTGTCAATCCCACCCTCCTCCCACAGTTTCCCACTACTGCCAATTGCTTTCTTATAGCATTATAATTGTTCAAGTTCTGTTTATGCGTGAGAACATATGGAATTCTGTTCTTTGTTTCTGTGATAAATCACTGAGTATGATCAACTCCAAATCCATCCAAGTTGCTGCAAAGTTCATATATTTGTCTTCCTTTATGGCTGCATAATATTCCACTGTGTATATGTACTACATTTTTTTTTTTATCCAGTCCTGCTTCGTGGGCAATATGGTTGGTTCCATGTTTTTGCTATTGTGAACAGAGCTGCAACAAACATACGTGTGTAGATATCATTCTCTCACTTTTTAAAACATTCTTTCTTGACTGTGTGAAATGCAACTTACAATAACTGTTTTGTTAGGTACCAGAATCTTGGTGGGCTCGGTGGCTCAGCCTGTAATCCCGTGCCTTTGGGAGGCTGAGGTGAGTGGATTGCCTGAACCCGCGAGTTTGAGACCCGCCTGGGCAACTTGGCGAGACCTCATCTGTACAATAAATTTAAAAAAAAAAATTAGCCAGGTGTGGTAGCGCTTGCCTGCAGTTCCAGTTACTTGGAAGGCTGAGGCAGAGGGATCGCCCGAGCCCAGCAGAGAGGCTGCGGTGGCCGGGAGCGTGCCACTGCCCTCCAGTATGGGCGACAGAGTGAGACTCCAACTCAAAAAAACAAACAAAAGAAGAGCAAAAAAAAAGGTTAGGTCAAAATCCCAGGGGGGCCTCTAAACTGTTAAGTCAGACCAGATGAGTGGGGGAGAGGGGTGTGTGTGCCATTCAGTGCAGTGCAAAATATGCAAAGAATTGCACAGAAGTTAGATTGAAAAATACAGTTTATTTAGAAAGTAAGCTGGAGAGAGAAAGGAGATTCACTTCCCCAAGGTAGGGGAGGGAGCCAAAGCTTAGGAAAGCATGGCCTGGCCATAGATCAAAGAATATATGTCCTGGCCAGTGCTTAACAAAACAATGGCAAATGGTTGTCGCTTGAAATTGAATGCTGCTGAAACTTCCCTTTGATGAGGGCAGGTCTTTAGTGACTGGGTGGTGGTCTGTTCCATGTCATCATAAAGGGGACAGGTAAGCACAGGTTCTGTTGTCAGATGAACAGCAGGCAGATGGGTGGGCTAGTCACTTGACTGCTGTCATGGTGATGGGTTCTGGATTAGGAAGGGCACAAGGGCTGACTAGGTTAACTTCTTTCTTTTTTTGAGTTGGAGTCTCTGTCGCCCAGGCTAGAGTGCAGTGGCATGCTGCTCACGGCCATTGCAGCCTTGACCTGGTCGGCTCAGGAGATTCTTCCGCCTCGGCCTTCCAAGTAGCCGGAACTATAGACATATGCCACCACACCCGGCTAGTTTTTTGTGATTTATTGTAGAGATGAGGTCTCACCAAGTTGTCCCTGGGCTCTGGCAATTATTTGGCCTTGGCCTCCCAAAGTGCTAGGATTACAGGCTGAGCCACCGAACCTGGCTTTAATTTGTTTCTTAAGCAAATACTTGGAATAGAAAAGCTAATTAGTGCAAAACAAACTGGGGAGAGGTTGTAAAGCAATTATCAATAGCTACCTCTGAGAAACCTGTTCTGTCCTTGGCTGGTGATTAGAGAGTAAATTAAATTGCAAGAATAACATGACAAAGCTAAGTAATGTTAAAATGGCTGCTCTTTAGTTAAGATTACTTTATTATCATTCAATGTTGGCTTTTCACCCTTTCATGTTTAAAAACACTTGTCTACTTATGCAATAATATATATTATTTCTGAACTATTTCTAGTGATTGGTGTGTATGTGCATGTGTGTGTTTCACTAGGGATGCTTACCGTGAAGTCCAATTATTTTTAAAAATGAAGTTCAATTATTAAACTTAAGGTACCCTAAAAACTAACTCTCAAGCCTGGAACTCAAACATAGATCAAAAACCCACTTCTTGCCGGGCTCGGTGGCTCAGCCTGTAATCCCGCACCTTTGGGAGGCTGAGGTGAGTGGATTGCCTGAGCCCGTGGGTTCGAGACCCGCCTGGGCAGCGAGACCTCATCTCTACAATAAATCAAAAAGTCAGCCGGGCGTGGTAGCGCATGCCTGTAACTCCGGCTACTTGGAAGGCTGAGGCAGAAGGATCGCCGGAGCCCAGCAGGTCGAGGCTGCAGTGGCCGGGAGTGGCCACTGCACTCCAGTCTGGGCAACAGAGTGAGACTCCTACTCAAAAAAAAAAAAAAAAAAAAAAACCCACTTCTCTGTGAAAGTAAATTTAATTTAAAAAATTGACTATAAAAACCTATTCCAGTTGTTCATCGGTATCTTTTTGTTCACTGTATGAATTAATACTTCTGATGAGAGGAAAAGTGTGGTACGAAACTCTTGGATTCTTTTTCTCATTTCTGAAATGAATTTTAGAACAGCTAACAAAGTTTTCAAGCAAAGTTTATTTAGAAAATAAATGAGAGAGAGAGAGATAGAAAGAAAGAGAGACGATTTATTTCCCCAAGGTAGGGGAGAGGATCAAAGCTAAGAAAACATGGTAGCCATAACTCAAAGAGTCTCGGAGACTCCAGAGTTTAGCAAAGCAATGTCGACTGCTGCTTGAAGTCAAATGCCTTTTAAACCTTTCCTTTGATGGGGGTAGGTCGTTTCTACATCATCAGGAAGGGGCAGGTAAGTATAGTTACCAGCATCAGGGGACAGATGGAAGGCAGGTGGGTGTGTTAGTCACATGACTGCTGCCATAGTAATGAGGTCACAAAGGACTGATTAAGTTAACTTGTTTACAAAACAAACTGGGGAGAGAGTGAGGTTGAGCCTTTTAACTTCAATATGGAACCTGAAGGATTTTTAGTTATTATGAGCTGAAAGGTTGGGCTGTCTTATTCTTACATCTGATGGGATTTTCTTTTGATTATATGAGGGGGTGGAGTAGGTTGCTAGCTTGGCCTGCAGTAAAATGTACTTTTAAAAATCTTCAAAATCTTCCTAAAACCTACCTATGAGAAATGTATCTATGTCTAAACTGTGCTAGCTGCCCTGCCTTACTTCTACCTTAACTTTTCATTTCTCTTTAAACAAGAATCTGGACTTTTTGGGTAGTCATTGAAAACTTGCTTAAGATAAAGAGTATGGAAAAATGCTTACTGAAATTTGACTAAATTAACCAGCAAAAAGTAGAAGAGAGTATGGTGATTCTAACTGACTGATAAAGAGTACATGACGAAAGAAAGTAGAGATTTCTAGGAGTAGGCAATGGTAAATGCTGGGAAACATAAGTCACTTGTTCATAATTGTACTGATGAAGCTAGATAACTGATATGTCAGTTGTATCTATAGCTATATTCATTCTACACAATTTCAACAAATAAGATTTGGGGTATAGAGCTAGGCACATAACAACTTTCATAGTCAACTATGAAAAATCCATCTATCCAATTGACTAATTAATGAGTGGTAAGCTATGGCCCTTGGGCCAAACCTGGCCACTACATTGTTATTAAGTTTTATTGGAACACAACCAAAATCATTAGTTTATATTTTGTCTATGACTGTTTTAATTCTACAATAGTAAAGTTAGGTAGTTGAGACAGAGATCGCATGGCCCGCAAAAGCTAAAATTTTTACTGTCACTTTACAGAAAAGTTTGTTGTCCCTTGGACAAGATTTTGGACAGCATGAATCAAGGATTTTGAATTCCTGGGTGCCTTTTTTTTCTATATCAAAAGCTACTTACTCTTATTCTAATATTGAAATCACCTTAAAATTCAATAAAGCCAGGAAAATATAAAATAAGGACAGCTGATCTACCTTTACACACTACTGTCTCTCACAATTAAATTGATATATTCTTTGGAATGTATATTCTAGATTTTGTGTATATGTTATTTTTAGCTACTCTGTACAACAAATTTTTATCTTAGATAGCATATTATAACTTCTCATAACGCCAGCAATTGAATATAAATCTCTTCTGTAGATGTAGCAATGACACTTTTTATTTGTTCATTTATTTTTCCTAGTTTCCTGCCCATAGATGATAGGAAACTGTAGCATACAGGAAAAATGAAATAAACTTGTATTGAATGTCTATTATGGGCTGAGAACGGTTCTTTCAAGGCAGTTTCTTTCTTTGAGTGTTTAAGAGAGGTGAAGATTTGGAAGTTAAACCAGAACCATAAGACACAAAACCCATGTTTTCTACATTATATCTGTTAAAATGTTTTCTCTCTCTCTTTTTTTTTTTTTTTTTAACTAACCTTGACGTAGAGAAAATATGTTGGGAAAATATTCCTGAAGAATCCCGTTTTTATTTTCCAGGATCTCAAAAATCAAAAGTTATCTATAATTCATGATCTAGATTAGCACTAAATGCATATGGATATACAATCTGCTAAAGCAATTTGAAATATTATAGAAGGTCCTGTGATCCAAAGTAAGTCAATTGCTTATTTGTTTATTCAATCATAAAAAATATTAATTGAGCACTCACTGTGAACCAGACACTGTGCTATAAGCTAAGATTCTAATGAACTTAACTGACACCATTCTTCCTTCATGGAATTATTGTGTTAAAGGCCTGAGAGTCCCTATAAAGGCCTGTGAGTACCTTTTAGAGTTGTGTAAATTCATAGGTTATAAAGTCCTTCCAAAACACTTTATGTAATTCTTATCTCATCTGTGTAAAATAGGTCACATTTTAACCACCTAATAGCATACTGAGCCTCAGATGTAACAGATTGAAGTATCCACAGCTTGTGTGTGGAAGTGTTAGGATAAAAACCTGAGTCCATGGCTCCAAAAAGAACTCTCCTTTCACTACTCTGCAACAAGCTCTTTTTAAAATGAAAGAAATCTATAGACTATATTAAACATTCGATATTACTGGAAGTTGTTGTCATAGGTAAACTTTGGCCCCAAGGGAATTCTTTGTTCTAATCCAAAACTAAATAACAGAGTGCCAGGACTAGAAAGGATCCCAGTGGTTATTTCAGTTTAAATTACTCATTTTACAGATGAAGAAACTAAGACCTGGGAAAGTTCGGTAAATTATAGCTACTCAGTGAAAGGGTCATTGAGTTTTCTGATTGCTGTTCAATGTCCTATGAGGACTTTTCCTAACATGAGTATTCCTTCTATTATAGCTTGTCTTTACTGTGTTTAATGGGGTTATATGATCAACTTTTATATTCTAATAATCCAGATCCATTTACCTGGATGAAAAATTTTGTTCTCATCTTTTCTTTTATTCATCAAAATGCCAAAGAAAGCACTTACTGAAGTATTACATATCCTAAAATGTTATTGCTCACATTTATGTTCTCTTGTTCCAAGAGGGAAAAAACACTATTAAATTATAACAAATCTGTTTGTAATGTTTTCTGCAGCTTTACGATGGCCTGAAATGTGAGCTTGATGACAGGCATCTCTAAATAAACCCACATCATTTCCTCTGCTCTCCGTGTATTTGGACAGTTGGTCAATGCCTTCACTCATCTGTAAATACTACGTGATATGTGTTATATGGCACAATTTGTTTCAGATCTACAAGAACACAAATCAATAACACTGCCGACCATTTTCAATGCAAGATTTGAAAGGTACTGAAGTGTGTTGGATAAATTTGCTTTATTACAGTTATAATTTGGTATATGTGCGTATTTATATACACATATGTTGTTATTTCCTTTTTTCATACTTTCAAATATTTAAGAAATATTACCCCCTCATTCATTTTTTTATATTAGTTAAGGAAAATATTTATTTTATTATTGTAGGAAAACTTTAACCCCAATTTTATTATAATGATCAAAATGAATGTCTAGAGACATTCTTGAAGAAGATCTTCAGAGTCAGATGTTATGGATTCAAATTCCAGATTTATCACCCATCGTTAATTGACTCTGAGTAAAAATAAACCTAGTCTTTCTTTGACTCAGATCTATCATCTAAAGAAAAATAGGGATAATAATAAAAATAATAATAATAGTAATTACTCCTTAAGATAATTTTGGAGAGTAAATGAGATAACCCATATACTATTCTTTGCTCCAACCATGATATACATCAAACATCAATATTGATTGACTACAGTAACTATGATGATGACAGTGATCATGAAGATGGAGAGGACTATAACTACAATGCTAAGACTTCAAGTGCTGAAGTCAGTGACTAAACACCCAGAATTGTTTCTATACTGTATATTGAATGTCCAGTGGCAAGAAATGTAGATAGATTCTCAATGACCTCTTATGGTAATCTACCAGGAATCCATCATGTTGGCCAAGAGTAGTAATACCAATAGAGGAGCTAAAGAAGCAAAAAACAATGCAGTGTATTTAGAAAATTTACCAGACATGTGAATTTGTGAGTATAGAGTGTTGGTCATATGCAAAATTATATAGATCCATCTCTTTCTGAACAACATGCCAAGAACAGTTCGCAGGAGAAAAAATATTGGATGTTGTCCAAGCAGAAAGGTGAGAGTTAGGGAGAGGCAGCTAAAACAATACTTTGCATACTTACTACAGGTTAAATGCAATGTATCGGCAATGGAGGTAAGTATGGAACAGTGCAGTGGTTAAAGAATGACGAGAGATTAGAATAAAAACAAAAGGTTAGAACAGGGGGACATAGTGATCCAGCTCAGTACTGGAAAATTTCACCTAAGGAGTAGCTTGCATTTTAAAGGGCCACAATAGAAATATTATGGGATGGACAGGCTATGGATTGTCAGCTGAGGTCTGTATACATTAATGGGTTGATTTACAACTGTAGAGCTAGATCATAGTTCATTTGGCTTTCAAATCCATATCTGCTCACTTACAATCCTAAATATGTTCCACTAGGTCACATAGAAATCCTGAGCCAGACTGTTCCTAAAGAGCAGAAAGCACTTTAATAAAGATACATTATTTAACTGACATAACTCCCAAGATCTGAAGATCCCAGGCTCTTTCAACAAATTGTACCAACTCAATTGTAAAATGGTTATTATGTAGGAATTTCAAAAATTATCAGCATCAACTAATTTCAAGAGCTATTCATATGTATCAGTTGTCAGTCTCTTAGAAGTACACATATACTTGAATAGTCCTTTCAACTCCTATACCTTTCTAGGTCATCAGTTTCCATTTTAAAATCGCCTTTATCTGTAAATGTATTTGACAGCTATATTAATACACACTGCATAATCCATTATGAGACAGATCACATCAAACTTCCACTCAAGAAGCTTCATTGGTTTTACAGTTCACTCTCAGTAAAAGCCAATGTCCTTAGAAGGACTACAAACCCCACAGTCAGCTGATCTGTATTTTTTCTGACCTCATCTTTACCAGTCCCCTTTTCGCTTATGCTGTTCCTTCTTTAAAACCCTATCATGCTCTTCCTCCTGATTGCTATGCACTTCTTGTGCCTAGATGTCCACATGGATGACTTCTTCACTTTCTGTAGTTCTCTGATACCTAGTTACTGTAGATCATTATTCAGAAGTCACCTTCTCAGCTAGGCCTTTGCTGGGTCTTCAAACAAACTTTTCAATGCAGTCAATGTTTCAAATTTCTTCTCCCTACTTTATAGTTTTTCTTCATTCTTAATCTTATGTAAAATGTGATATACTTTACTTATTTATTTTATTAATTGTTTGTTTCTTCCAACCAGATTATAAATTTCATGAGGTCATACTCTTCTTCTTTTTTGTTCAGTGCTAGATCCTCAATGACCAGAACATGGCCTAAATTTGAAGAATACAAACATATATAAGCAAACAAATATTGGAATGAATTCTGATTCCTTTAAAATTAAATTTAATATTATGTGACTTTCCTGCAAGAGGAACAACATAAAACATGTTTTAAATTGTATAAATAGAGTATGAAACCACTCTGACATTAAATTATTTCACACTGGACTTTTATACTTAGCTAACTTAATCTTCATTAGTATCAGCACAAACATATCTCTCCTACAAAGTGCTATATTCAGTGTTTTCCAGAAGGATTTTAACAACTATATTGTCTTAGTTTACTCAGATTGCTAAAACAAAAATCCTATAGATTAGGTGGCTTATAAACAATACAAATTTATTTCTCACAGTACTGGAGGCTGAGAAGTCCAAGATCAAGTTGTCAGAAGATTCTGAGTATGGTCAGGGCCTACTTCTTGATACATAGATGGGTGTCTTTTCTGTGTCCTTCCATGGTGGGAAAAAATAAGGGACCTCTCTTGGCGCTCTATAAAAAGGCACTAATCCCATTAATGAGGACTTCACCCTCATGACATAATCACCTCCCAAAATATCTATCTCCTGAAACCACCATTTTGAGGGGGTCAGTATTCAACATATGACTTTGGGGTATGCAAAGACTCAGACTGTTACATGTATCATCATTTCTTCTTTGTTGAAAGTTCACACTCCCGCCTCTTTTTTATTCCAAAACCTACCTCCTTGTAAATCCAGACAAAATTCTTTCTTTTCTAAGCACAACTCAAACATATCCCCCTTTTTCTTCATTTCTGGACCCTTTAGTGGGTAAACCACTCAGTTTGTAACCCTACTTTATTTATCTGAGATGAGATATTCCTTGGTGCACCATCTTGTTCTGAAATATAATTTTATTCATATTTTAAATTGCCACTATTTACCTCTTGATTTAGTTGTGAGTCTATTGAAGTCTCCTTGACACTTTACAGTTGTTTGAAATCTCCTTCATGCCTAATAGAGGGTCTTATATGTGGTATATGCTCAGAAAATATCTGTTGATGGATTTATTCCCACTGTGGCTATAGTAATGCAGTGCCTTTGGCTTAAGAAACTGTTAAAATACAATAAGATGAATAAATTGGTGGAAAATCAGACTGGGGTAATCAGAAGTAACAGCTCTGCCAACAACTGTCACTGAAAGATGAATATTAAGTTTGCCCTCAATTCCGTTAGGGTCTTTCTAAGGAATACAATGAGATTCCTCTGACAGCATCTATAGGACACGAAATGAGAAGCTTTATTATTAAGTTACAGAGGTAAAGTTTTCTTCTTTTCCAATTAAAACAGCTAAACTAAACCTAATATGTTTCATAAATAGGAGGAGCCAGACAGAATTATTGGGCTAAGTCTCCTGTACTGCTGGAATATCAGCCTTTAAAAGGGTACTCTAACCCAAAGTCAGAAAGTTATGATATTCTTCAGAAAAGCAAATTAAATAAGCTCACAAATAAGACCATGCACAGCTGGGTACTCACTTTCGTGAACTGTTTATCTCAATTTTACATCTTGCTTGTCATCTTAAAAGGCATTTTCTTCTTAAATTCTTATGTATTTCTGAAGACAATAAAACCGTATCCTAATATGGCAACAATTGCTGTAAATTTTTGTTATTTATTGAAATCATACTATTGTGTCTATTGTTCCTACTTCATTTTCAAGAATAAATTGCTTGAAGTGTGAGTTAGTACATAAATATTCCACTACAAATTAAATGGTTGTCAAAAATGTTTCTGGAAAATTGCAGTGAAAATATAAACCAAAACACTTCAAGATTTATAGCTGATACTCCAGCAGGATACTGAAAGTCAGAAAGGAAGAGTCCCTCCCAAGCAGCCCTGTGTGTGTGTGTGTGTGTGTGTGTGTGTGTGTGTGTGTGTCATCCTTAGGGTTGGAGTTAATGAATGTTTAAAAGCAGAGTCAAAAGGAGAAAAAAATCCCATGGTTGTGAATGTGCTTGGATCATAAGAAAAAGGAATTGCCATTGACCTTGTTAGTTTAATTAAGTGATTCCCAATTAAGATACTAACAGAATGTTGGGAGCTAATGACATGCAAACTAATATTGGCTCAAAGTGTATGCTATAATTACTGATGATGGTGATGATGATGCTGATTATGTTTTGTTACGACCCACTATTAAGCAATGGATCAAAGGGTAGAACACTCTAAAATATGCATATTTGAAATTACACTAGAGTGGAAGCAGCAAGCAGCTTACAGCATTTATCCTTAGTGGAATATGTCCAAATATCCACTCAGGGAGGGAAGAGATCAATGACGTAGCAGAAAAACAAAGCACAAAAGTGCAAGTAACCTGTCTTCTACTAAGAAGAAACAGAAATAGCCAGGCAAAGTGGCTCATGCTTGTCATTCCAGCACTTTGGGAGGTCGAGGCGAGAGGATTGCCTGAGCCCACGAGTTCAAGACTACCCTGGGCAACTTGACGAGACCTCCTCTCCACAATAAATCAAAAAATTAGCAGGGCATGGTGGCACACACCTATAATTCCAGCTAATTGGAAGGCTGAAGCAGAAGGATCGCCTGAGCCCAGCAGGTCAAAGCTGCGGTTGCCATGAGCGTTCCACTGCACTCCAGCCTGGACAACAGAGTGAACTCCAACTCCAAAAACAATAAAGGGAGCAACAGCATAAATAAAACCACCTTAAACCCCTATAAATTAAATAACCTATATATGTGTTTAATGCTTAGCTCAGTGAATATTTATTGTGTGATTATTTGCTTAGCCAGTGGAGCAATAGAAATAAATTGTGCTTATGTTTATGCTTTTTTTGGTTCTTTGCTTATGCTTTGTTTTGTTTTGTTTTGCTTCCATCCCACCTTAGACCTAGATGAACAGTTTTCTAGATAAAAGACTCCCAAAGAGCAAATCAGGCAAATCCAAAGATGATCAGTGTAAATAAATTCTAGAGGACATTTAGCAATTATCTAAGGATACTGAGTTCACACAGTCATTGGTTAAAACACTTGTTTTCTGAAGGTAACTCATTTTCATGCATTTGTATACACAGGCTACTATTTATGGGGTATGGTCCAGAGACTGTACAGAAAATAATTTGAATATTATTTTATAGGTACGAGGACTTACTGTGGATTATAAATAGAGGAGTAATTTAATAAGGTTTACATTTTATCAAGATCACTCTGGAAACTGTATAGAAAATAAATTAAAGGAAGACAATGACTAGGGACAAAAAGATAGGACATAACTTAAGTAATTCAAGAGATAAGTTATTAGAGCCAGAATTATGAAAACAGCACTGGGAATGGAGATAAGGTAACAGGTTCCAAAACTATATAAGTAGAAGAATTGGCAGGACTTTGAATATTTGGATACTGGTGATCAGTTTTTCCTTCATGTAGATTCAAGGAGGGTTATGAGATTTAGGCCAAACTATTTATTAGTTCTTTATTCCCTTAGGTCTTTCCAAATAGCCCTCACCAAAATGGGCAGGGGTTCCTGGTGGAGAGAGAGGTACTATATTTTTCTTTCACTAGCATAATCTTGTCAACCCTTTGATGATGGTAACATTATCTATTTTTTTTTTTTTTTTGAGTCAGAGTCTCACTCTGTCGCCCAGGCTGGAATGCAGTGGCATGCTCATGGCCACCCCAGTGTCGACCTCCTGGGCTCCGGCGATCCTCCCTCCTCAGCCTTCCAGGCAGCCAGAACTATAGGCGCGCGCTACTACACCTCGCTAATTTTTGATTTTTTTAAATTGTAGAGACGAGGCTCGCCGATTGCCCGGGCTGGTCGCGAACCCTCAGGTTCAGGCAATCCACTCACCTCAGCTTCCCAAAGTGCTGGGATTACAGGCTGAGCCACTGAGCCAGGCCATAATTTACCTCTTAATGGAGAAGGGCAATTACTTCATAAACCACTTTAGGCAGTCAGATGTGCCTCTGTTGATATGATATACCCCGGGTGAGAAGTAAAGACAAAACCCTGAGCTGAGAGCATCCACCTAAAAATAGGGAGAGGGCCCTATGGATAGTCAGAAAGAACATATGAACCCTGAGAACTTCAGGCATAGAGAACAACATTGGTAGAAAAGGGAGCATTTTGGTGCAGAGTAGCAAGAGAGACAAAGATAAATAACCTAGCCTGCCATAAGCTACCACATATCTTCACTCATTTCTTGGTTGCCATTTGGCAACACCTGAGCTAAGCAAAATCAGATACTTCCCCATATTTCCACTTATGGAACTGATTGCTCTTAGCATTCTTTGATAGCACAGGTATGTACACCTACATATTATGCTCTAATTATGTCATATGGTGCTCACATTAATGTTTACTTCTTAGCCCTAAGCATCTTAAAGATGAGAACTGTTGTATCTTTCTTCATTTTATCTATCTCTGTACCATCCATGATGAAAAAAATACATATGTATTCTAACTTAAAATCTTTACTAAATGAATACATGGATGAATAAAATAAAGGAATTAATGAAGGAATGCCCAAACTTATTTAAATATGCCATATTTGGAAGTCTTTTCTGGTCTTGCTATTGAAAAATTTACATTCTTTTCAACAAATCTTCTATGTAAGCAAGGTGATATTGGTAGATAGATAGATAGACAGACAGACAGACAGATAGACAGATAGATAGATAGATAGATAATATCTAAACATATATAAGAACTGTTCAGCAAATACACAAAGGTATTTCTATCTTCCACAGACATGGTAGACCTTGCCAACATCCATAACATGCTTTCTCTTGGAACTTAAAAATGGGTGTAGCCATTTGTTTCAACCGAGCTATATAGACCCTCCTGCTAGTTATTCTAATTTGAATAAACCATTTCCACACTGACTTTAGATAAATCTTCATAAAACATATAACTCTTCTTGACTTCTGTTCTTATCAGTTTAATATCTAATACATCCTCTATTAGAGGACAATATAGTAAATGGATTTTTTTGAGAAAAAAATCATATAATATACTGGGGGAAATTATTACCTGGCTGGAAAGTTATATTTTGTGTACATGAAGGAATTAAATGATAGCATTAAAAATGTGATTATTTGGCTCTTCTGTCCTTCAATTCTTTCTTTATTTTCTGTGCAACACATGAACAGCATTGGGGAAAATCTGATCATTGGTCCAAGTCCTGTCAATTCTTTCACTTATATAACACCTTTGGAACCTGTCATCGTCTCTCTACTCCAAGTGCTATTTTCATAATTCTGGCTCTAGTAACTTATCTCTTGAATTACTTAAATTATACACTATCTTTTTGTCCCCAGTCAATCCCTTCCTTTAATTTATCTTCTATAGAGTTTCTAGAGTGATCTTGATAAAATGTAAACCTTCTTAAATTACTCTTCTATTTAAAATCCACAATAAGTCCTCATACTTGAAAATAATATTCAATTATTTCATGTAGAATACAAGGTCTTGAAGAAGAAGGCTGTTATTTTTAAATTTTTCATCTGTTCTTTCCTCCATATAATTATTTAAGGCAGTCAGTATTCAACTGATGTCCCTTTTCTTGCTAACTTTGTGAGTGCCATTGATTCTACCTAACATACCCTTCCTCTTTCTTCATAGTAATTGGCTAATTTATACAATTCAGACTCCTGGGGAATGCAAAGAGTTCTATTAGCAGGTGGAATAGACAGGTGAGTAAAAGATCTGTGAGTAGAAAGACTAAGGTGCATAAAATATTCTTGGAGATTTTCCAGTTCATATATTGGGGAACTAGGAAAAGGATACATCTGTAATTGTGGTATCCTAGTTAAGCATGTTTTTAAAATCATGATTGGACTACATTTCTGTAATCATTTTATTATATTGGTATGTTTTTTTTTCTTTTCTGTAATATTCAGTAATCTATCACAGAAACAAGAATATTTGTATGTTTAAAGAGTCAGTTCTGAGCCTCTAGAGATTCCATGGACAGACTTTAGAAGTGCTGTGAGATTTCTAAAGGGAGATATGAATTTTTAATTTTTAAGCATTCTCTGGGAAGAGGGCCCATAAGTTTATTACAGTCTCAAAATATTCATCATAACAAAAAAAAAGTTTAAGTCCTGATATTTTTCAGAAAAAGATGAAAGGCAAATGAGTAAGAAGAAATATATCTACCTTTAAGAATATAAATTTAATATAATAAAAAGCAAGAAATACTGCCATTATAAAACACTCAAATGTCATTTAATTTCTCCCCAACAATTTGAAGTTTCTCTCATTTCATTCTATCCAGTCTTGGTTCATATAAAGAAGGATTAAGGTAAGAACATGAGCACATGGTCTATATATACTTTTGTAAGTTAGTACAAGAGATGGATAAGACTTATGTTGTTAAGCAATGACCTAGAGATCAGAGCAAAACACTTGCTTGATCACCAGTGAGGGTAGATGAGAAAGTACTGGGAGATTTATTTATTGAGTAAAAGATGCATTGTCAGATATCTCAAAGGTTGGAAAAAATTCATGTAGATTGGTCATAAGTACTTTACATTATATATGAGATCTGACAATTAAGTTCATGAACTTGCCAGTGTGTGCTTACTTTGGCAGCACTGCACAAGTAACTCGGTAAAGTTTCATAACCTTGGTATATCAGTGTCTCATAGCTGTGCTTGTGTTGACATGTGGCAGTGTCTTTCTGAATGGTGTTCACTATTGTTGCTTGGCTTTTTTTTTGCCATTGTGAGAATGTTGGAGCTTGAATTAGAGCAAAAAACAAACATCAAGTTTCTTGTTATTTAATAGACTCTAAATCTATCACATAAACAAAGATCTAAGTACAACATGTACTCATTCATAAGCGGATCCTGAATATTTACTGTAATGCTATAAAAAAAAAGGATTGACGGTAGGTGGACACTGCCAGTAGAGGGGGAGGGAAGCTTATAACATCAGTAAGGGTACCCAATCTCAACGATGCAAAGTGGGGACAAAAGGAAGGCCCAAACCTTACTTGTATGATAACCACTTATATACCTAATCTTGAATTGTATCCCACAACTTTAAAATAAAATTTAAACAAAATCTTGTTGAACTTGGCATAAGTGGAAATGAAATCAGGGACATATTAGTCCAAGTTTATGGAAATAATGCCATGGAGAAAACCGCAGTGTAAAAATGAATTAAACATTTTTCTGAGGGGAGAGAAAGTGTCACTGATGAAGAGAAGTCTGGATGACCAGTAATGAATAGAACTGATGAAAACATTCCAAAAAGTCATCAAATTGTGTGTCAAAATCATCAGCTGACTGTGAGAAGCATAGCAGACCAAATAAACACTGATAGAGAAACAGGAAAATCTTGATTGAAAATCTTGGCATTAGAAAGATGTGTGTAAAAATGGTCCTGAAAGAGCTCATTGATGAACAAAAGCAAAGGAAAGTCAAAGTTTGCCAAGACCTTCTGGGGCAGCAAGATGATATTTTGGGCCGTGTTATCACTGATGATGAAGCATGTTTGTACCAAGACGATCCTGAAACAAAGCGTCAAAGTGCACCATGGAAGTTAGCCAACTCTCAATGACCAAAAAAGTTCTGTCAGTCCAAATCAAGAGTCCAAATGATGTTACCAAACTTTTTTGATATCAGAGGGATTATTCATTATTAATTTGTACCAACTGGACAGACAGTTAACCAAGTTTATTATTTGAAGGTACTGAAAAGGCTGCATGAAAAAGTTAAACAAAAATGACCCGAACTTTTCACCAACTCATGGCTCTTGCATCATGACAATGCATCAGCTTACACAGCACTATCTATGAGGGAGTTTTTAGCCAGTAAACAAATGACTATATTGGAACACCCTCCCTACTCACCGAATTTGGCCCCCAATGACTTTTTTCTTTACCCAAAGATAAATAAATTATTGAAAGGAAGACATTTGGATGACATTCAGAACATCAAGCGTAATATGACAATGGTTCTGATAGCCTTTCCAGATAAAGAGTTCCAAAATTGCTTTAATGGGTGGCATAGGTGCAGGCATTGGTGCACAGCTTCCCAAGGGGAGTACTTCAAAGGTGACCATAGTGATATTCAGCAATGAAGTATGCAGCACTTTTTCTAGACTAAGCTTATAAACTTGTCAGTCCTTGTATATCAATGAATATGAAGCTACTTTTAACAGAGACATATTTGTTGATTTCACTTGAATAATATCAAAACAACTGATTTTTATTATGAAGAGCATATTTAATGTACCTCTCCATGAAGGGATAACTCTCTGTGCAATATATTTCTGCCCTCTTTTTAAATTGATTACCGCCTGCAGTCCATAAATAATATAACCCCTGGAGGACTTTAATCTGCAAAGGTCCCACTATGCTTCCTTTCCAATGCATTGGAGTTTGGAAACTTTAGGAATCAATCGATCAAATAATGTGTAAGTTCTCAAAATAAAAAGTCATGTCAGGTTGGTGTGTGACTAAGTCCAGGGAAAATCAAATTTATGAGCAAGTCCCAGAAAGCACAGAGACTGTGAGAAAGTGAGAAAACGAGCAGAAGAGCAAAATGCACTTCAATGAGAGACTAAGGCAATGACTTTTGCTTCACTTTTCATTTCCAGATGCCTTTAGAAACATGATTATTCACAGGATTACCTGTAGAAATCTTTAATTAAGCAACTTTACACTTGAGTCTTTTTTAATGTGTTCAGTTCCTTGGAACCTATTATGGTGTGATTATTTGTATCCCTCCAAAATTAATATGTTAAAATCTTAAACTTTAAGGTGATGGCATTAGTAGGGTAGAGGTTTGTGGAGGTGATTAGGTTATGAGGGCAGAGTTCTCAGAGTCCTCTCTTATAAAAGAGACCCCAGAAAAATTCCTTTTCTCTTCTACCCTGGGACTATGCAGTCAAAAATATAACATATATGAGAAATGGGCCCTCACCAGACACCAAGTCTGTTTTTTCTTTGATCCTGGACTTACCAGTCTCCAGAGTATTGAGAAACAAATTTATGGTTTTATAAGCTACCCAGTTTACAAGCCTTCTATCTAGGCTTGAGTACTTAACTTACATGTAGTGAGAAAATATATATAAAAATTAGAGAAGTCAGAGTCATGAAGAAATGGTGTAGTAGCTGGAAAAGAAGGATAGGAATGAATCCTTGGTATCAAATACAAATACTTCTCATTTCTAGAAGTCTCAAAACCCAGAGCCCAGTACAATGATTATCTATTACAAACCAGCTGTATGATCACTACTCCACTAAATACTAAAGGTAATACAAAGAATGATAAGCGTGCTTCAAGTGTATAACCCCATACATATAGTATAAATGTGTGCACACACATAAACATTCATGCACACACACACACACATATATATATATATATATATATATATATATATAATATAAACAAATACAAATTAGTCTAGGGATGAGGTGGTACTGAAAATATTTCCCATACCTATGGACAAAATAATAATAATAGTAATAATAACAGAGATACTGAAATTGCTATTGAAATTACTTCTACTGGTACTACTACTTATGACACTCCTCCTAATAAAACAAGAATCTCTCTTATATTACAGCATTCTGCGATATTTAAGTGCTTTCACATCCAGTTCTTCCTCTGATTTCCTTGCAAAGCCAGTATAGAAGATATGTGTATTCTCTTTAGACAGGTGAGACGATTTAATGTAGTAAAGTCAAATACTCTGACTTCAGGTAAACTGTGTCCTTTCTATGACATCACAGAAATATTTGCATACAGTATTTCAGTTGAAGTTAACTCTAAACTGAAAACTTTTAAAATCCATTGAAAATCAGCCGTCTTTGATCTGAAGAGACTCTGAGAAAAAAATATAGCTAGAATCAGCAAAATTCATCTCATTCCTAGAAATCTTAAAATCCAGACCCTAGCACAATGAAGAAAGATTAGGTATAAAAAAAAGTCTGACATCTACTTCAGCAATGATTATCTACTATATACCAACTGTATGTTCATCATTGTGCTAAGCATTGTCAGTAATACAAGGAATGATATGTATGATTTCAAGGAATTTTCTATAAGTGAACAGCAGTCAAAAAGCATATTTAAACTTGTGATTTGCAGGACTGTGAATAATAGAGAAATTTATATGAGCATAAGAGCCAATAAAGGATATAAAAAGTGTAGAATGCAATAAAACATCAAACACACGAAAGACACATTTAGGCAAAAATTATTTTATTATGTAAACATCAGAAATTATTTTCTGGATTTAAATAATATTCTTTTAGAAATCTGAATCTAATGATCAAATAGAAAATTTCTGGAAAAGAAAGATTAGCAAATACAGAATGAGTTAGAAGATCGTTATAAAAAATAATTGAAACAAACAATTTAAACCTGAGTTGAAATAAATGATATTGCATATATAAATGAGCACCAAAATCATACAATAATTTTCAAGTTAATTTCATCTTAAGACCCGTGACATGCAAGTTCAATAATTTTGTAGACAAAAATAGCATACAATATCATATAGTATGACAGAATTTTGAGCTGAATTCTTGGAGCGTATGTCATTCATTTTCCTCATGTTAGACATGTAGAAACTGAAGCCACAAACTGTAAAATTATTTGCACAATATAGCAGGGCTTACCAACCATTTTGGAACCAGAACTCAGTTATGGTGACTCTATTTTGGTTTAATCTTCCTTTTAACATCTATGTTGGTCTACATGCATCAGGTTTTTTACAATACATCAAAAGGTAGATGTGAAACGCATGTATTATGT
Organism: Carlito syrichta; assembly: GCF_000164805.1. Classification (NCBI taxonomy): domain Eukaryota; kingdom Metazoa; phylum Chordata; class Mammalia; order Primates; family Tarsiidae; genus Carlito; species Carlito syrichta. Next base: position 76,622 of record NW_007247722.1, on the reverse strand, counting down.
GAAAGTCAAATAGCATTATTGTGCCTTTCTCTGATCCTCCCACTGAATGATTCCACTTATTCAATCTTTATTCTAATAGAGACTCTACTACCAAATATCATGTAGTAATTTCTTTCTTTCTTTCTTTCTTTCTTTCTTTCTTTCTTTCTTTCTTTCTTTCTTTCTTCCTTCCTTCCTTCCTTCCTTCCTTCCTTCCTTCCTTCCTTCCTTCCTTCCTTCCTTCCTTCCTTCCTTTCTTTCTTTCATCTTAACATTTAGCTTATTGGGAAGTCATTCTTTCTAGAAAGAGTCCCAGTGAAATTTGAATGTTTTGGTTTCCTTGATATTATGATATTTAAGACAGTTAATAGTGTAATTGAAAAATGAGTGCAACTCTTAAAAGCATCTGCTTTCAAAATTAGGATTACAGGGCCTTGAAATATAAGCAAGAAATAAATACTATTGCATCTATATCCTTCACTCCAAATTAGTTGAAACTGAGGACTTTCGGGGTAGAGCTTAGAATGTGGCATTATGGGGTCTATTTGGAGACTAACACAACAAGGGACATTTTAGTGCTTAATGTAGTGAGATTAAGAAGACAAATAGTATCATATTTCTCATTTTTCAATGGATCACAAAAAGTTGTATGGTTCTCCCACAACTGCTGCCTAAGGCAACATATGAGAGAGACGTCTTGTCAGACTGAAGCCTTTCTGTTGAGGTCACCCTGTAAACAGTTAATGATGCAGAAACTCTGGGGATTCATTGAGCACATTAAACGAGTACTGTAGAAATGTTCAGTCAGTGGTAGGGGAATTATGTGAACGGTGCTTTAAAGGAAACTGGACATTCAAGTCTTTCTGTATTCAATGAGATGTTCATAATTAATTTCCTCTTTTCTCAGCACATGTAACAGTTTGACTATCACTTTTTATTATAGGCATTAAAAGTGAAACCAAAGGTCACACAACATATTAACTTCCCAGTCTGGTTGAATGAAAAGCGATTTGAGTTGCCAACTTCCTTTAGATTAGCTGGTCAGTTTCAGAAAGTGGGTCTCATTTAATGCTGTCATAAACATGTAATGAACAATCATTGGTGTTTTATTTTCATCATAATCACCATGCTCATAACTTTCAGTGAATTTGTGTTGTGTCTGGACCATTAGAAGTACAATGTAAATATATCTATATTATATTAATATTCAATACATTCTTATTTTGCACATACATATACATTCTTATTTATATGTGCCATGAGTTATTAACATTTTTTACAAATATCAATGAGAGTTAGTAAAATCTTTTTATTATACAGCCTAAAATCTCTTGTTATCAGAATACTTTGGTCCTCGTGACACACTCATATTCTCCTTTAGGATTTCAACAACTAGCCCAATTTTTTTTTTTCTTTTCTCCATTTACTGCATGTTTCTCTTTCAGTCAACAGACATATTGATGATCCATCTGATAATGTAATATAACTGTTTCTCAATTGCCTCTGATTAGATGATCTTCAACTCAAGTCCATGAATACAGCCATAATTGGATCCACCTCAATTGGAAACATTTCCCCTTTTGAATTTTGAATTAGGAATATTCCGTTAAAATGACAGCTTTCTCAATTTTTAACCTCTTCTATTTTGTCTGTAATATGAAGTCTGTAATTTACTCCCATTGTGACCTATTTCTGTTAAATTTTTCCCTATTTTTGGGCTGCCTCATTCTGGCTTCATTTGCTCTCCACAACTACCAATTTTCTAAAAGCCACAGATCACATTTCAAGTTGAAAATATCCTAGAATCTCATCTTCTTTGCTGTCATTGAGTTAGGCTTCTGAAACAATCATTTTACATGGGAACTCGGAAGTGTAAATCTAACAAACTACTCAACTGTGATTGTCAGTCCTGTACTACCCTTCTACCACCATCGTCATTATTATTTACTTAGCTTTCATTGTGTTCGTTTCTATACTAACAGTTTTGTATCTGTTATTCCATTTAATTCTCACAACAACTCTGTGAGGCTAATACTATAGTATTCATTTTAAAGATAAGAAAATGGAGGTAGCCGGGCTAGGTGGCTCAGCCTGTAATTCCGCGCCTTTGGGAGGCTGAGGTGAGTGGATTGCCTGAGCCCACGGGTTCGAGACCTGCTTGGGCAGTAAGACCTCATCTCTACAATAAATCAAAAAAAAATCAGCCGAGCGTGGTAGCGCATGCCTGTAATTCCGGCTACTTGGAAGGCTGAGGCGGAAGGATCGCTGGAGCCCAGCAGGTCGAGGCTGCGGTGGCCGGGAGCGGCCACTGCACTCCAGTCTGGGTGACAGAGTGAGACTCCAACTCAAAAAAAAAAAAAAGAAAAGAAAATGGAGGTTTAAAATGATTAAATAACTTACTCCAGATCAAAAATGTAATCAGAACTATTGCAGGGTTTCAAACCCAGGTGTGGCTATACTATACAACCTGACAATGCAACTTGACTTTTAAAGGGTTCAACTGAAGCTTTAACTGTCATCAATACAAAAAAGGTACGGATAAAAGTTGTTAGCATGTATTACGCCATTTCTTCACAGAAGTGAGGTTTTTCTTAACACTGGTATAATGGTGTTAAAACCAAATATCAGTTCAGGCAATTAGATGTCACATTTATAGAGAAATATCTAAGAAAACTCAGTAAGTAAAAAAATATAAATATACAAGTAAAATAATGCTCTTTTATTCATGTTACAAATGCATTCTTTACGTGACATTAGAATTTACAAAGGGATAATTTTAATTAAAAATTCGTTTGGTTTACAGATTAGTAGTAAATCTACATAAAGGAGCAGATACAATAAAAGATGAACATCAAGAAGACTGACAAAATGAAGATGAACACCTATTTAGTGAACAGGGTGGTTTTCCAACATTTTAACCCCCTAAAAGACTTTTTACATACTAATTTTTCTTAATAGTACTTTTCCCCTTTAAATTCTAGTACCAAAGATATGTTGTGTGTCTATTTTTATACTGATAGCACTTTGGAGAACCATAAACTGTTGTAATATTTGAGATTTTTGTCACTCCTTAAGTATGAATTTCACCACCTGGAAGTTGATATGACCCCTGTTGAAAATGCATGTTTTAATATTATAAGAACATGTGCTGGTATTTAATGTAATGTTAACTTGTATATCAAACTCTGTTTAATAATCATGTAATTCTATTTTATCATCAACTAAACAGTTTTCATATTTTCAAATTTTTTTTGTGTGAATTTGGTTGAGACTATTAATGCATACACTTCATATCTGTCCTTTATTAAAATTGTTTTATCCTGGTTACAATGTGTACCAGTAAGCACATATTTCAAGTGCTAAAAGATTAAATAGACTAAAAGTATAAAATACACCCTTCAATGTTTTGGGTGTGGAACTGGGTGTGGCATCAAATTTCTAAAATATCAGAAATTAACATTGTCTCTCACGGAGAACAAGTTACAATTTGAAGAACTAGTAAAAAATGTTGATTGCTTTTATCTGACTGTAATTTATATCAATCCAACAGTATAATAAACGTCAACGTAACCTCCACATAATGGCAAAAATAAGACATAAAATGCAAACTCGATATCCTGTAACTGTGTCCCGGCTGGAGCCCTGGAGATTGTCTCCAGACTTGTAATACAATCAGGTCTGGGGAAATACCATGAAAATGTTTTCTTTCAATCACTTGTAATTGGTATTCTTAAAGTGAAGGGAAGAAAATAAAGGGGATGGGATCTTTCGATTTGCTGCTTTTGTTTGGAATTGCTCCAAATCACAAGTAACTACAGGACAAATTGACATCTTCTCGGTTGAGTTGTAACCTTTTCCTCCTCCATTTCTTTCCAAGGTTTGTAAACAAATAGATCTGAGCCAGGACTTTCTAAAGTTAGCCTCAAACCAAACTTCCATTCTGGCATTTAAGGCTATACATAATCTGACCTCACTTTCACATTTTCCAAATGTATTTCTTGTTCTTCTTCATCATAAAGGTTTAACTATTTCTCTAGATTTCTTTCTCATTATTCCCTGAATGTGCCATGTTAATGGCCACCATGGCAATCTAAGCTCCTTTTTATTTCCTGTCATTATTTTGATATTCCCTATGGGATGGCATACTCACTTCTGAAGATCATTTATTTAGTCAATCTCAAAAATTTCACACTGATCCACCTCTTCTCTTCCTGATAATGCTTTTATTTATTTATTTATTTATTTATTCCCCTCAGCTGCTTCACATATCTTGATGCAGTAGGTATTCATTTGACCAGTAAATATTTAGTGAGCCTTTACATTGTTACTGGACATCAAGAATAGAATAGGGAACAAAACAAAGCCAGAGTCCTACTACCAAATGTTTCATGTGCCAATGGAAGGAAATGAACAATAAAAAATACAATAAGTAAAGTAGCATATATAAAAATGAAAATAAAATATAGTATGCTAGAGCAAGCATCAGTAAACATTTTTCTGTAAAGAGCCAGATAACACAAATACTCATTTTTTCCCCTAGAAGTATAAAAGCAACCATAAACTATATATATATATATATATATATATATATATATATATATATGGAAAAAAGTGAATGTGGTTCTGTTCTAATAACACTTAAATTATGAACACCAGGATTTCAATTTAATAAAATGTTCCCATGTTACAAAATAATATTCTTTTCATTAAAAAATGTAAAATGTGAAGAAATATTTTTAGTTTGTGGGTCATATGAAAAGTGGAAGTGGCTGTGATGTAATATTTGGGCATAGTTGATAATATATAGATAATAGTAAATGCTAAGGAGAAAACTAAATCAGAGAAGTGGGGCAGAGACTGATGGCAGCATGGAGAGATGCTGCAGTTTTAGAGATAGTGGTTGGATAAGTCCTCACTTAAAGGTGACATTCAAATAAAGAACTGAAAGAAGATGTATAAATGTCACTTGATGATAAAACATTTAAGATATAAATGATTTCCTTAATTTCCTAAAGTTTTATAATTCATTCTATCACAGTCTCTACCTAATTTATTATTTTCACAGATTCTTTACCTAAGATCTATGAGCACAGCTCTCACCCCTTAGCCCCCAGATGGGCCTGTGCATGAGAAAGTATTTCATAAAAAATGGTTTTAACCCATATTTTAAGTTGTCCTTTCACTCTGTTGATTGTTTTACTTGCTGTACAGAGGTTTTTTTAGTTTGATATAATCCCATTTGCCTATTTTTGCTGTTGTTGTCTCTGTTTTTTCTTACACATAAAATATTTGCCTAGACCAATGTCCTAGAGGATTTGCCCTGTATTTTCTAGTAGCTTTATAGTTTGGGGTTTATATTTAAATCTTTTATTCATTTTGAGTTGATTGCTATATATGGTGAGAAATAAGGTATCTAGTTTCATTCTTCTGCATATTCAGATTCCCAGCACCATTTATTGAACAGAATGTCCTTTATCCAATGAGTGTTCTTGAAGCCTTTGTCAGAACTCTATTGGGTATATATACATGAACTAATTTCTGAGTTCACGCTTCTGTTCCCTTGGTTATGTGTCTGGTTTTATGCCAGTGTCATGCTGCTTTTGTTTTATAGCTATGTAGCATATTTTAAGTCTGGTAATGTGATTCCTCCAGCTTTATGCTTTAATTTTTATTTGTTCATGATTACTTTTATGACTTCATACAAATTTTAAAATTTCTTATTCTATTTCTGTAAAGAATGCTGTTGGTATTTTATTAGGGATTACATTGAATCTGTAGATTGATTTGGGTAGTATTGTCATTTTAACAATATTAATGCTTCCAATCTATGAACAGCATATGTTTCTCCATTTGTTTTCATTCTCTTCAATTTCTTTTATCAGCATTTTGTAGTTTTCCCTGTAAACGTCTTTTACCTTCTCAGATATTTTAGTTTTTGTGGCTATTATAATGCATTGTTGAGTTCTTTCTTAGCTAGTTCATTGTTCATGGCTACAAATGATATTCATTTTTTATGTTAACTTTCTATCCTGTGACTTGACTGAATATGTGAATCAATTCTAAGAGCTTTTTGGTTGCATCTTTATATAATATATATACATATGTATATACACACATATATATATGATAATGTCATCTTTAAATAGGGGCAATTTCACTTCCTTTTCAATTTTAATGCTTTTTTTCTTTCTCTTGCCTAATTGCTCTGGTTGGGTCTTCTAATACTATGTTGAATAAGAGTGGCTGAAGTGGGCATACTTGTATTGTTTCAGTTCTCAGAGGAAAAGCCAATGCTTTTCTTCATTCAGTATTATGTTAGCTGTGGACCTGTCACCTATGACCTTTAATGCACTAAGGTAAAATTCTTTCCATACCTGACTTATTTGAAGTTTTTATTATGAAGTGATGTTGAATTTTATCAAATGGCCTTTCTGCATCTGAGATTGTCATATGGTTTTTGTCTTTTACTCTTTTGATGTGATGTATAACACTTATTGATTTGCATATGTTGAACTATCCTTGCATTCCTGAGATAAATCTCACCTGATCATGGTGTACAATCTTTTTGATATGTTGTTGAAATCTATTTGCTAGTTTGTATTGAGGATTTTTGTGTATATGTTCATCAGACATATTGGCCTGTAGTATTCTTTTCTTGTTAAGTCCTTAACTTACTTCAGTATCAGGGTTATGCTGGATTCATAGAATGAGTTAGAAAGAGTTTCCTTGGCTTCAATTGTCTGTAATAGCTTAAGAATTGGTATTAATTCTTCTCTAAAGGTTGAAGGTTAATATTCAGAATATACAGGGAGATAACACATCTCAACACCAAAAATACATAAGCAATCCAGTATTAAAAATAGGCAAAGTTTTTGAAATATCATTTCTTGAAAGAAGGCATACAGATAATCAAAAAATATATGGAAAAATGCTCAGCATCACTGTCATCAGGGAAATGCAAATCAAAACCACAATGATGTATCTTCTTGCCATAGTTAGAACGATTTTTTTTTTATTATAAAGATGTGGGGTACAATTCAGGTTTAGGTATACAAACAGTGATTATGCAGGTACCCTTGTTGATGAGGTATGCCCCTCCCTCCCCTAGCAGTTTCCCTCAACTGCCAATCCCACCCCCCTCCCCTGACAGTTTCCCACTACTACCAATTCCTTTCTTATAGTATTATTAAAAAGACAAAAACAAAACAAAACAAAACAAAACAAAAAACAAATACTGGCAAGGATGTGGAGAAAAGAGCTCTTTTAAAAAAAATTTTAAAGATGTGAAGTACAACTCAGGGCTAGGTATACAAGTGATCATCATGCAGGTAAAATCTAGGTACACTTATTGATGTTATGTGTCTACCTCCCTCCCCGGCAGTGTCCCACTACTGCCGATCGAGAAAAGGGAACTCTTATACATTGTTGGTGGGAACATACAGTCACTATGGAGAACAGTATGGAGAACAGTATGTAGGTTTTTCAAAAAACTATAAATAGAACTATCATATGATCCAGAAATCCCAGTACTGGGCATTTATTTAAAGGAAATGAAATCAGTATATTGAAGAGACATCTACACTCCCATGTATATTGCAGCACTATTCCCAATAGCCGAGATATAAAATCAACCTAGGCTTTCAACAACAGTTGAATGGACAGCAAAATATGTTGCACATGCTTGATGAAACACTATTAAGCCATAAAATAAGAATGAACTTCTGTCATTTGTAGCAACACAAATGGACCCAAAGAACTTTATGTTAAATGAAATTAAATATGAATGAATAGAAAGCTAAACATTACATGTTCTCACTAAGGTGGAAGTGAGGAAAAAAATGTCGATATCATAGAATTAAGAGGTATCATATAGAATACTAGAGACTGGAAAGGATAGAGGGAGGAGGGAAAAGGGAGAGATTTGTTAAAGGATATAAAATTATAATAAGATAGGAGGAATAAGTTCTGGTATTCTATATCACTGTAGGATGACTATAGTTAACAATAATATATGGCATAGTTTTAAATAGTTAGAAGGAGGATATTGAATGTTTCAAAAGTATAGAAAAGATAAAATGGGATGAGAAGATGAATATGCTACTCACATGATCTCATTATCATATGTATCAAAGCATAGCTATGTGTCTCATAAATATGTACAATTATCACATGTCAGTTAATAAAATAAAATCATTTTTAAAATATGAAAAGTGGTATAACTATAATCTTGTGTATTTTGCTCATGCATTTAATAAAATCCTGAAAAGGGCTCCATAGCTTCACCAAATAAACAAAGTATTCATGAAATAAAATTATTTGAAACTCTTTAAAGGTTAAAGCTTATTAAAAACTGCATAATGAAAGACTAAATGAAGGTTTGGAATTGGAATCATGGGTTTAGGATTATTAACTCTCCCTAAGTATCTGGGTGGCCCTATGAAAGGACATCAAATTCCCTTTATAATGCATATGTACCTAAACAAATATACTCTAGGACACTTTGACTCCTCACCTCTAAAATTAGTCTAGAACTCTTTCCTTTTGCTAACTCCAAACTGGCATGCTGAGTTCCAACTCTAGTTTTTATCTTCACTAACTGGCTCTTAACAATGTCTCCATCTGACTCGATAAGTCACGCTCATAATTAGTTTAAAATCCTCTCCTCTGACCTACTCCCACCACTGACAACCTGCCATGCATTACATTACTGGTCTAGATTTACCACCTCTACTCAAAACATATTGATGCTATCTGATCATGTTTTCCACATACTATGTACCAGGCATTGAATTACACTCCCTACTTCATTACCTTATTTTGTCCTAGTAACTGCCTTAGAAATAGCCAGGATATTACTCTTACTGGCATTTTACAGTGAAGTACACGAAGGCACAGAAACCTAAGTAGTTAAGTGGTAAGGCTGGGATTTTGACTTAGGCATTTCAGCTAAAGAGCCTATGATCTCAATTGATATTCATGATGATATCCAAAGTAAATAGTTATGTAATATCTGTGAGAAGTAAATATTTTTTGTTAAAGCAATAATATATTAAAAAGATAGCACATCATAACCAAGTAGGATTTAGCCTCAAAATACAGGGTTTATTCAAGATGTGAAAACAATGAAGGTAGTTCACAGTACTAGCAAACTGTAAAATAAACGTCATGATCATCTCAACTGATGCAGAAAAAAAGCATTTGACAAAGCTCAATATTCATTCCCAATAAAAATTTTCAGCAAACTAGTAATACAAGAAAATTTTCTTAACACAATAAAGGATAGCTATGACAACCTACAAATAATATCATACTTGATGAAATTCTAAATGACTTATTTTAGGATTAGAAAAAAACAAGGATGTCTAATCTCACCAGTTCTATTCAAGATTGTACTGGAGGTTCTAACAGCACAGTCAATACAAGGAAATAAAATGCTTCGAGATTATAAAGGAAGAAAAAAAATCATATTTATTCTCAGATGATGTAATCCAAAATATAGAGAAAATTTGACAAAATCTACCAAAAATATTATTAGAACTAATAATTAACTTTAGTATTCATAGTTATCTGCCCAACCAAGAGGAAAGGAAATATATACATGTACATATAAATATAGATACATATATAAATATATACATATATAAATGTATAGACATATGTATGTATAAGTACATATATATGCACATATAAATATGCAGAGGTTCCCCAAAATTTTATACATATCTTAAGTATGACATCCACTCAAAACATGGTGTTAATAAAATGAAAGCTAGCATCACCATACAACAGTCAAAGAAAAGGGCAGAAGCATGATTGAGAGAATGTCATACTACACATTGCTACCATAATTTAATTCAACTTCAAAAAGTAATACACAGATAACATCTCTTAAAATGTGTATACATTTTTTGGCACCCCCATTTTATATATATATATATATATATATATATATATGTATATACACACACACACATTATGTATATATATAATATATATGTATGTTTATATATATGCAAAGTCTTGTACACATATACATTATTTATACATATATTTGTATATGTATGCAAAGACTTGTACACTAATGTTTATCACAGTTCTTCATATTTGAAATAGCTTCACACTAGAAATAATCCAAATACTTATCAACAGAGGAATGAATAAACAAATGACAGTATATTTATATAATAGACTGCTTCTCAACAGTGAAAAGAAATGAACTATTGCTCTTCACCACATGGGTGAATTGCAAAAATAATTATGCTGGGTGAAAAAAAGTCATGCCAAAGGAAGTACATACTCTATGATTTAATGTATATCAAAAGCTATAAAATACAACTAATCTTTAATGACATATAGCATCTCAAAAGTTGGTTCAGGAGGGAAATTGGAATGAACAAGAGAAAGGATCACCAAAGGACACAAGGAAACTTTGGGAGATGATGACATACGCATTATCTTAATTGTGATGATGGTTTCATAAGTGTATACATATCCCAAATTTGATTAAATGTTATACTTTAAATGTATGCTGTTTATTATATGTCTATTATACTTCAATAAGGCTGTTAAAATGTATATCTATTCTCCTCAGTAGTTAATTGCATACTTGTTATTAATAATATCTGATGACTTACCATACTCTATGGTATACCTACATATTTCAGAGTCATTGACATTACTTAAAAATTGTTACAAAGTTACATATAAATTCTAAAGGAAGCTCATTATCATATTCAGATATATTTATTCCATGTGCAATGCTCCTCCACAGTGATGTCAACAGCATAATTGGTAGAATAAACAAATTGAAATCAAGAATCTAGTCTCTAAAAATATGTTGACTTTAACTTAAATGAGCAATGACTATTAGATAAATCATTAGTCCAGTCTTCAAAATTAGCATAAAAATTATCCATAACACTTATTTTTTAAGGAGTCAGATTCCCCAGAGGCATAAAAGAAGCACTTATTTAGCATTTCAGGAGCTGTATTAACCACGATACTCAATAAATTCCTGCTTCAAGGTACCAAAATGTAGCCTGTAGGCTAGGAAAAAAAAAAGAAAACTACTTTCAGAGCTGCATAATTTACTTCTAGGAATTCATTCCAAAATGTCTTAATTGTTTTCAAAATTTTCAAGACACAGAAAATATAGAGTTAAAAATTTATATAATTTCCTTCTCTCTATAGTACATACTTTTAATAAAAAAGAATTTTTCCTCATTAATCTATTTTAGAGAAGAATAAGTCTGTATTTGATTTTTTAAAAAAATCATAATCATCATCAAAGCCTAGACTTTTAAGACTGGAGAAGTCTTAGAAATCAGCTAGTTCAATTATCCATTTTAAAGATAAAAAAATTGAAACCTGCAGTGATGTGCAAAACTGATTTACTGAGATAACAGAAAATAGAAACTAAAACTCAGAGAATACTTGCCTCATTCTTTTTCTGTCTTGATGATTAAGAGAAAGAAAGAAGATAGATTTTAAGATTTAAGAAAAAAATTTCCTGTGTCCTTGAGTTCTTCAAATTATTAAAGAACTAGGCTATCTATTCCATAAATGAACTGGTTTCAGTATCCTTCAATACTACAGACTTCATGCATACTTCATTTGTTAAAAAATGTCATGAATATTAAATAATTGACAGCTGCATGCTTTGGTCCATGCCTAAAGCAAGCACCAGGTATATTAGGAACAGCATAGTTCTACAAAGAATAGAAGGTGAGAGCTAATTAAATCCTGGAGAACTCATCTACAGAGATTGAGATGCCCTCTGGCATTTGTTAACACCAGGTAAAAGTCACTAATTATAGCCACACCGTTCATGCCACTGAAGTGCTAAGGACCAGCGTGGTGTGCTTTTCTAAGTCTGTAATTTTATCAGAAAATGTGAAACCATCAAGGAACTTGACAGGTGTCATTTTACTCAAATGGAATTGCTTTCAACAATCCTAAAAGAAAATGCATTTTCTCCATTAGATCAAATTAAACAATGAGAATGCTTTCCTCAGCTTCTTCTTGTTAGTTGGTAAGAAAGCACTAGAAGGTATGACTTCTGCCCTGAAGGATTGACAGTTCAGATGACTGTGCAGTGCACCACATCTGAAGCAGGATGCATTATCAGTAATTGATGGACATTATGGAATGGAAAACAATAACATTTAATTCAACTTAGAATATATTTACTGAGTCCTTATGCCAGGCTGATCTCTAAGCTTGATCTTTTGGATGCAAAGTATTCCAGGTCAAAAGCCTATAATTCTGTGACTTCAAATTATACATTTCAGTAAAGACTTTCCAATGCTAACTCTATGTCTGCATTTAAAAGGATGGCTAATTAGTAGGTGTTGCTTAAAAATGCTTGGAGTGATGAGTTTGTCCGTGGAATATCAGTCTTCTGCCTAGGATGATGCTAAACTGAGATTCTCTAAGATTTTCAAGACTGTAAAAGCCTGGGAGATTATCAAATTCCTACCTCTCATTGCAAAAAGGAGAATCTCAAGCTCAAAGAATTTGTCCAAGTTCATTAATCATGCATAATGTTGATGGCAGAGTCAGGCAGAATATTCTAATTTTTTGCAAACGTTTTTCACTACCTTGTTTGATGTTTTCACAATATTTTTTCTTTATGTTTTAGCACATGCTCATCTTTTTAATCATGGGACAATTGATAACAGCCTGAATTAATACATTTTAAGACACAATGTCATTTTAAATTCAATTTAAAAATCTTAATGTTAAATAATTGCATACAAACATTAACCAACTTATATGCAACTCATTTGTGAGAAGGTTATGACAAGAGACTATAGAGTAAATTAACTTGAATTGTAATTCCCGCTACAACTCTTATTACTTGAGTGATTTTGGTCAAGATACTTAACATTCCTATGCCTTAGTTTCTATGTATTTTAAATGGAAATAAGTTATGTTGAAGGGCAACCCCCTCGGGTCCCCTCCTGCTGTGGGAGCTTTTCTGTCCTCTTAATAAATCTTTTCAAAAAAAAAAAAAAACCAGGTTGAAACAAATTCTGTATTTCAAACATGTAACAATATCTGGCTCCCAATACAGACCATATCTATCTATCTATCTATCTATCTATCTATCTATCTATCTATCTATCTATCTACACACACACACACACACACATTTATAGTTATATAAAACAGCAAAGCAAAAGGTTTTTTTAAAAAATATACAGAGAAAGGTAGAGTTTTCAAATTCCAAACCACTTAAAACTCAATTTCATTCTAAATGAAAACTAAATAAGCTCTGTAAGGTGAACAACATCATGCCAATTTCCTAACTCCAATTTTTATAAAATCACATTGCCAAAATTGGGATCTTCTAAAATGATCTTCTGTCATTGTCATCCTGAAAACTGCTGAATAGTTACAATATTCTTGGGCAGGAGAAATTTGAGAGATTCACACTTCTCTCTACATGCTGTGTTTCATAAATCAGTTTTTGCTAACTTAGAAACTATGCCAAAAATTAGATGTGTCATGAGACATATTGTCATTGTATCACAAGACACAGTGAATAAATATTTGTTGATAGAAAAGGTCACTGGTTATTAACTGATGCTTACATCAGACAGAGGCTTAAGAACTTTGTAGGGGAAAAGTTATTGCATAATAATGGAAACTAGACAATATTTGAAAATCAGTATTGTATAAATGTAGCACACAAAAATTGTGGAGATTTATATTTGAAGTACCACAACTTAGTGAGTTAAGTATTTAATCTAAAGTATTTCAAATAACTACAAATAAAATAATTTAAAACAAATAAATCAAATCAAATAAAACAAAATAAAAATAAAATGAAATGGAAAGAAAAGTCAACAATTTCAAAAAAGTGTTGTCTGTAAAAATCTATTAAAATAAGCAAATTTTTAGTAAAATTGACCAAGCAGTAAAATATGAAGAAATAGATAATATTAGTACTTGAAAAGCAGCTAAATACAGAGATTTCTTTAAAAAATACAGAAAACAATATTACAAATTTGAAAACTTATACGAAGTGAAAAATTTCCTTTCAGATACAACCTATCAAATTTTGCACAAGAAATTTTTAATGTCATAGTCTTATGACTATTAAGGATTTGAATAAGTTATGGAAAAATCTATCAGCAGTAATAAATAAGACTCAAAGTAGTTTGGAAATGTTTTGCCTCATAACCAATGAATAGATAATACCAACATTATCTAAAATCTTACAGAAAAAAACTTTTAAAGACTATTCTGTATCCTAGTCTCTTAAGAATTAGATGCTTGACTAAATAAACTTACCAGAACCTCATGTGGAACTATATAAGCAATACTGTACTTTTTCCAGGTTACCTCAGGCTAGAAGAAATATTTCAGAGAAGTCTTTCTTTAAAACATATGAATTTCAATTTAGAATCTGAACACACAGCTGACTCTTCCACCCCTGAATAATATGGTCTTCTGTCATTATTGTTTTAAAGACTTCTAGGTGGCCAAAAACTGCCGGGCAGAGGTAATTTGAAATAATTGTTTTTCCTTCTGCATATTGTGATTTCAGGAATTAGTTTGTTTATGCTAACTTAGAAACTATGCAAAAATTAGTGGCTTACAACAAGCCTGTGGATAGATGGAGTGACTACTGAATTGAGTCAGTTCAGCTGGGGTGAGTGGTCTATGATGGCCTATCTCCCATGACAGTAGGTAGGATGCTTGGGCTTCATAGCCTCTAATGGTGTGTGATTTGTCTCTGCTCCATGTGGTGTCTCACTTCATGCCTTGTCTATTTTTGTGAACATGGCTGTCCCAGGTCCTAAAGAGCAATAATAGACAGAAAAAGACTGAAATGCAAGCACTTTACAACTCTCACTGGCCAAAGCAAGTTGTAAGCATAGCCTGGAATCAGTGTGAAGGGGTACTGTCAAAGGGCACAGATGGGGAGGAGGAAATAATTTATGTCAAATAAATGCCAAAGGTTTATGCCAAAGAACAAAATATATAATATTTATTAAAGATTCTAGTCGGGGCTGGTATATTGAAATAAATCCCATCTCCAGCCAAGGGCATTCTGTACATAATTACTATTTGGTATGTTGATTTAGCATCATCAATTTCAGTTCAAATTATTTACTGACAAATTGTCTGTACTCTAATACATGCAAGAAATATATATATATATATATTCATTCATGGACTTTGTTGAACCTGAAATTATGTTGAAACAAGATACCATCATTTTAAAAGTTGAAAAATCCTCACAAAGCATTAATTGTTCACAAGCCATGGGGAGAGGTGGAGAGGGGTAGAAAATACTTCATTGAAGAAGTAGCACCTTAGCTAAACCTTGAAGAAAAACCAGACATTTTCTAGACAACAGAAAATTGGGGCATATTCTGGAAAAGAACAAAAAATTAAAAATTGTGAAAGTGGGAGTGATCTTGTCACAGCAGATTTGTGATCAACTGCTCTAACATGCTGCGGGGTAGGAAATAGGAGCAAGGCAGGTTCTGTGTCAGATTATAGAGGACCAGGCTCTCTCTCCTCTGCTGATACCACCTCAACTAGGGCTGATGCCAAAGGCCAGAGCTTCTACTCCTCTTCTCTATTTTTTTTCCCAACTATTTTAACCACAGTATTAAAGAACTAAGCAGGTTGAAAACATGAGCAGTAAAAGAATTTCCTACATGAGCTTTTTTTTATTAGGTGATATTTGACAAGATTCAGGATACATGAATCCTTTGCTACTGATTTCACAGACTGCTAGATTGTGTGATAATATAAGCAGAGAAGACATTCTATGCAAATCATGTTCTATATTGTTCTAAGACTCTTGCTCCCACATGCTATGCAGGGTGCCTCTCCATGCAACCACTCTTGCTGAAATGAACTGAGTTATGTAGAACTTAGAGACTCCTTCTTCCCATCCTTCAAAGAAACAAAAGCTTATACTACAAAGAATGAAAGTCCTCTTTACATTTGTTCTCTTAGACTTTCTAGATCTTAATAAAGGTCAACAAATCCTAAGCTGTATGTAACAGTTGTCCCAAAGATAAAAGCATGCCCGATGTCTTCTGGATTCCCTATGCCTTCTAAGGAGGTGTTCTCACCTGCTCCCCACCCTTTTCTTCACACAAACAGAGTAGGAAGTACTGCAAAGAGGTAAGACAAAATCATGGCCAATTCCAAGGGCCTAATTCAGGAAATTTGGCAGAAATTCAAGATTTTGATCCTGTGTTTTATTTCCCAGAATCAAGACATAATACACATGGACATGGTTCCTGCACACAGTGTTTCTACTCTGTGGGTAAGAAGTGAGATGTATGTGATTCTCAGAGTTATAAAATAGTTGGATGGAACCTTTAGGACAATGTTAAAGACCAGGTGGTTTAGAGTGTGGACTTAAATCCTTCTTCTTTAGGGGTTCTTCTCCCTGACCCTCCAAAGTATGAAAAGAGAAAACTATGACTTGTCTTTTGAGAAAACATTCCTTGTAATTCCTGCCTTTTGTTTCTGTTGAGAAGATGACACTGAGTTCCTATGGAAATGTAGATCATCTTCTTCTTTTTTTAACCTTAAAATAGTAAGTATGTGCTTATTGTTAGAACAAACAAGGGCACAATTCTATAGTACTTTCACAACATATATAAAAGCAACTGTCTTATATTTTACATTTGGAAGAGAGGAAATAGGAAATGCATGCATCCCTCAATAGTGAAACATAAACCATAGCACTTCCTCAATGAGAAAAACATTGGCATAGGTCCCTGTTACCAAGGCTATCAATGTGGGATCAATTTGAGAATGCTATGCTTCCTAGCCAACTTATCCTTGCTGCTGGTGCTTACAAACGCTTCATATTTATGAACAAGCTAATCATTATGCTCGGCCAGTACTTGCCCCACATGGGCATAATCAAGTTTCTAGCCTATCTACCCAATTTTTCTAGTCACAATGTAACCTCAACAGTCTTCTCTCTTCTTAATCTCTAGTCTGTTGGGAGGCAGCCATGGAGACCCACTGAGCGTTAGGGATCAGGAAGGGCCGTTGACCCCGAGACCACTAGGATGCGTTCAGGAGCTATTTGACCCCATTTCCTCCCCCTTTCTACTCAGCACTAACCAGATTAAGCTCCTGTGAGCTCAAAACATAAAAACTCTGAGACCGGGACGAACACAAGCTAACTTTAGAAGCTCATTGCTCCCATTCTGCTACAAACTGCAGTTTTGGCTTTCACACAACTTACAATTCAAACTCGTGTCACATTTAAGAGCCTTAGTATTGGTCACAGGCTTCTGGGTCATGATCTTAGGATTTATTGAAGGTGTAAATTGTAGAATATCGTTTTAGAAGACAGTCATTTTGTTGAAAGAATGCAGCTGGGTTACTTGCAGGTAGCCCACTGTGAACTTTGGACTGGGCTACATTCTAAACATTCTGGGATGGGCCACTTTCGTTTGTAAAGTAAATACTTAAGCTTCTATAGAATTGTTTAACTTGGCATAAATCAATCAGTTTAGGATTAAAAAAGTTTATAGAATATGTCAGTCACAGATTAGGTTATCCTTTGTTATGGGATTTTAAGATTATCATATGAAAAGGGTTTAAAGGCAATCATTGATTAAGTTTTCATGGATTAAGTTTTCTGATAGGTGGGGGGATGCCCCTCCCACATTTGACTTTGTGTATAAAAGACCCATTGTAATTCCCAATAACACTCATTCACTTCTGCACTAGACCGGAGTCCAGTCTTTCTCTCTCTCTCTCTCTCTCTCTCTCTTTCTTCTTCCCCCCCCAATTGCTGACGCTGTCTCCACCTTTGGGGTAACCTGAACCCAGCTGGAGCTGAACTCCAGCACTAGTCCTTGGGGTTTTCTGTGACTTTCATGTCTCTGGCCATGTGCTACAGAATAAAAACTTGCTGTCATATAAAACTGGGTCTGAAAGATTGAAAACAGGGAGACAATTTAAGTGAATGTGTTGTTCAACGATTCATTTTATGAATAAGTGGGAAATAAAAAGAGTAACTAAGTAAAACAGTGTTTCTCTTCATCTTGAAAGTTAAAATATTTTAAAAATTAAGTTTTAAAAATATTTTTGGGAAAGAAGAGGGAAATAGAAGGGACTAAATTACTGCCAGTAGAGCTCTTTCTACAAAGCATATTAACAATAAATTGAGAAGGTTTGATAGTTTTAATGAAAGAAAGTATAAAAAACTGATTCCAGATTGTGTGAGTCACATATTGTTATTTGTTAGTTTTGTAGATGGGCAAAGAAGAATATTTCAGAATACTGTTTAGAACCTTATTTTTCTGTGCAGGTTAAATTGTGTTCCTCCAAAAAAAGACAAAGGGATTGATGTGATAATGTCATCAAATCCTAGTGTTTTACATTGCTTTCATGATAAGAAGCTTGACAATTCCAAATGAAACTGTAATTTCATAATTTATGATGCTTCTTACAAAAACTAAGTTATAACAAATAACACCAGGCTAAACTAATTGTAAATGACATTTGTCTTCTAAATACTCATTTAGTTAGAATCATGGAATATAAAGGCAGTGATGTGGAAGAAAACGTCTATATAAGAAAGTAACATTTTACAAAGTGTTTAACCTGCTTAGTTGGTCATTTAGCTTACTTTCTTACATTTTTAAGTACCCTATATTTTTATTAGTATTTCTTTATATTCTAATATGATCTCTTTACTAAAGTCTTATTATTATGGGTAAACTTGTTTGAAATATTTAACTTCCTTTTCCCTTCTACACTTTCCTTCATTTTCTTCATTTATTCAGTCCTTCTAATCTCTTTCTCTGGATTTTTCTTATGCTATTTCCCAATCAAGAATGTCCTAACTTCTTTCTCTTTTTTTGTTTTTGAGTTGGAGTCTCACTCTGTCGCCCAGACTGGAGGGCAGTGGCCACTCCCGGCCACCACAGCCTTGACCTGCTGGACTCCGGTGATCCTTCTGCCTCAGCTTTCCAAGTAGCTGGAACTACAGGCACGTGCTACCATGCCCGGCTAATTTTTTATTTTTTTTATTGTAGAGATGAGGTCTCACCAAGTTGCCCAGGTGGGTCTTGAACCTACAGGCTCAGGCAATCCACTCACCTCAGCCTCCCAAAGGTGTGGGATTGCAGGCTGAGCCACTGAGCCCAGCTCCTAACTTCTTTCTAATAATGAATTAACCATTTTAAATAATTCCTTTCATCCTTACTCTTCCACAAAATCTTCCTCTTCAAGCGACGTTATCACAAATTCATGCTGTTTTCTTTCTTTCTTTAATTTTTTTGAGTCAGAGTCTCACTCCGTCACCCATGCTGGTGTGCAGTGGCAGGCTCTGACCACCCCAGCGTCAACTTGCTGGGCTCAGGCGATCCTTCTGCCTCAGCCTTCCAAGTAGCCAGAATTACAGATGCGTGCTGCCATGCCTGGCTAATTTTTTGATTTATTGTAGAAAGCAGGTCTTGCCAAGTTGCCCAGACTGTTCTTGAACCCATGGTCTCAGGCAGTCCCCTCACCTTGGCCTCCCGAAGTGCTGGGATTACAAACTTGAGCCACCATGCCCGGCCCATGCTGTTTTCTTAACTGTCAATTCCAAAAATATATTTTTATTTCTCACTCTCATTGCATTATTTACATTTTTTAAGGTGGTTTCCACTTCCTCAACTTTGAAATTATCTTCCTTAATGACTTTGGTTATAGTGTTTTATACCCTTTGATGTTAACCTTTCAGATGCCCTTTTTAGTCTTAGGGGAGACATCTCTCCAAACAGCAGCCAATAAACTAGCTGGCAAGTGACATATAAGATTTATAACCTAGTATGAAAAAGTTGATAGGGGCTAATTAGTTGATTATACACTCTTGAACCAAGAACACAGACAGACTGAACAAGTTTCCTCTAATTACTCATTATTTAGTATAGAAACTGAAAACTGATGGAGACATTTGTGACAGCCATGGTCAGTTGCAAAAAAATTATGAGAAATCAGAAAGTATAAATGAGCAAAGGTAGACCATTGATAAAACAAGAGAGAATAACAGAGCCTGTGTGCAGAGAGAAGATATAAAAGAGGAGATAATAGAGTTTCAAGAGATGGCTTTGTTATAGTATTTTTTTTCTCCTTTCTTAGTTTCAGTTTACATATGTACCTAATCTAGGTCTTTGTTTTCCTTTTTTAAGGCAAATGGTTGGTCTATGTCCCCTGAAGTGAAAAGATATGACCAAAAGTGGATTCTGTGATAACACATGATGTGGCTATTCTCCCTTTCTCTGTCCTTCCTATCCTTTCTCTGAGGATTCTTGCTTTTCTTGACCATGATATCCGTAAAAGATCTGAACAGTTACCTCACCAAAGAAAATGTACAGATGGCAGATACATACGTGAAAATATGCCCAACATGATATGTCATTATAGAACTTCAAATTAAAACAACAATGAGATACCTCTACATACCTTTTACAATGGAAAAAAAAAAAAGAAGAAAAAACTGACAATGTCAAATGCTAGCAAGGATGTGGATCAAAAGAAGCTCTCATTCCTTGCTGATGGGAATAAAAGGGTACATCACTTTGTAAGATAGTTTCTTAAAAAACTAAACAGTTTCTTTAAAGGCTATAATTCAGCAGTCATGTTCCTAGGTATTTATTCAAATGAAATGGAAACTCCCGTCCACACAAAACCTACATACAAACGTTTATAGCAGCTTTATTATCTTCTAAATGGGAAGCAGTCAAGATGTTCTTTGGTAGGTGAATGGAGAAACTGTGGCTTACCTATACAATGCAATATTGTTCAGTAATAAAAATAAATGAGTTATCAATGCACAAAAAGACATGGAGAAACTTTAAATGCACATTGCTTAATGAATGTCAATAAGAATACCTCAAACCACATGAAGTGGAGACTAAAGGGAGGCCCAAACTTTACCTGTAAGATGACCTCTTATCTACCTAATCCTAAATTGTATCCCACAACTTTAAAATAAAAAAGTAAAAAATAAAAACAGAAAACAGTCTGAAAAGACTGCAAATTTTATGATTTCACCTATATGATAAACTGGAAAAGTAAAACTATAACGACAGCAAATAATGAAAAAACAGTAAATTCCAGGAGTTTGGAGGGAGGAAAGAAGGAATGAATAGGTGGGGCACAGAATATTTTTAGGGCAGTGAAAATATTCTCTCTGATCCTTTAATTTTAAGTATATAGCATTATGAATTTTTCAAAACTCTTAGAACAGTAAAAATTAAAGAGTGAACCCTAATGTAAACTATGGATTTCAGTTAAAAATACATCAATATCAGCTTATCAATTACAACAAATGTACCACATTAATGCAAGATGTTAATAATAGGGGAAGCCATGAGTGGGAGAGAGAAAAGGTATTTGAGCATTCTCTGTATCATCTTCTTAATTTTCTGTAAACCTAAAACTGCTCTAAAGATAAAATCTATTAGAAAAAAAGAAAAGGAAATTTGTAGAAATTGTATTATTACCTGATTTCAAGATTTAGTATAGAGTTTATCAAAACCCTGTAGTCTTGGTATAAGGATAGAAAGAACAGCGAGTCCAGAAATAGTTCTACTCATAAATAATCAATTGTTTTTCTACAAAAGATAGTAGATCTATATCTATGAGCCAAAACTCTGAAACTTCAAGATAAAACATGGGAGAAAATTTTAGTGAATTTGAGTTATGCAAAGATTTATATAACAGGACACAGAGAAAACAAACCACAAAAGGAAAAATAATAAATCAGATTATCAAAATAAAAAATTTAGCTATTTAAATAAAAATATTAAGAAAGTAAAAAAAGAAATATAATAAAAATAGTAGAGCAAATATTTAATCATACATTAAACAAGGGACTTATGTTCAGAATATATGACAAAAATAGAATTTATTAGTAGTCAAAATTTAAAACAAAAGTTGGTTAAAAAGTGGGCAAAACTTAAAAAAACTCAAGAAGAGATATGACAAATAACAAATAAGAATTTGCTAACATCATTAGTCCCTAGTCAAATGTAAATTAAAACCACATTGAGATACTATGACATACTTATTAAGAATTCTGACAATGTCAAATATTGGCAAGAAAGTGAAACAGCTGGAATTCTTACACATTACTTTTTCAATGGAAAATAGCATATCCACTTCAGAAAACACTTTGACATTTACTTTGAAATTTAAAAATACAGCTTCCATGTGACCCAGTCATCTCACTTTTAGGTATTTTCCCAAAAGAAATCACCCACGAAAGACTTGAATTCTCACAGTTGTATTCATAGTAGTTCTAAATTGCAAGCAACTCAAATGTCTGTCAACTGGCAAATGGTAACAAGCTAGAATACTGCCATATAGCCACTATTACTGAGTCCTAAAAAGGAAAGAACTACTGATACATAACAATATGAATAAATCTATAATGCTGTATGGCTAGTGAAAAACATCAGTCTCAAAAGTCTATATATTGGATGATTCAAGTTACTTGAAATTCTTTATAAAAAAAGGTTTTAGCAGCAAAGAGAAGGCCAAACCCTGAAATTATGGGAGGAGATTAACTATCAAGAAACATGAGATGAATTTAAAGAAGCATGAACATACATATCAAAACAAATCAAACTGCATCCTTAAAATTGATGAATTCTCTTGTATATAAATTATCCTGGAATTTTACAATCATGCCTCCTTAGTTACACACAACACATTTTTACAGTGAAGGATGTTCAAAGGCTATATTGTTCCATTGATGTTTACCTCCTATATAATAAAATCCAGTCCAACTAGATGGTGTAGCCCTTCCCTGAACACACTTCTCCCTGTATTATCTTCATGCCTTTGCACATGATATTCATACTTCTCTGGTTTTAGAATTGGACGTTAGAAATTGTATAAATGTATTTTAGAAATGACACACTTTTCTCAGGTAGAAAAAATGAGTTGTGCACTGTCACAAATCTAGTTAGTTACAGAGCCAGACAATTCTGGTTTCCAGATTCCACATCAAATGCTGATAGTCATCATGGGTCTTAAACCAGAAATTTGGAATCAAACATTCCATATTTACTTGTCAAATCAAGTTTCATTTAAAATATAATCTAGTCTGCACACACAATATTTCCCGATTTTAAAATTGACCTACTGATTTTACCCAGACCATTTTTTGTCTTTTAATTATTTTCCTTACTTTACTAATGTATTTGCCTATCTAATCTCTTCATTAAACTATGAGTCTGAAGGCATTGACATGTCATGCTTTATCCCACGGAGTGCTTTGAAAACTTGTTGTTTCTTTCTTTCTTTCTCCTTTCTTTCTTTCTTTCTTTCTTTCTTTCTTTCTTTCTTTCTCTTTCTTTCTTTCTTTCTTTCTTTCTTTCTGTAAAAGGAAGTTGTGGGAACTGGATCAAATTAACTTATGAGAGAAAGTGTCTCTCTACTTAAAACAAAGCAGGACTGGCTGTGTCTGATGACTTGAATCATATGGGTCAGGACCACTCATGAAAAGTATTTAAAACACTAATATTTCAACTGTTTTGTCCAAAAGAGAAAATCATTTCCATCATAAAAATTTTAAGTATATTTGTCTGATGATGCACAGATACTTAAAAACCTTATACTCGAAAAAATTAAACGAAATGGCAATGCAGTGGACCCTGGTGAGCTGTATTCCTGCAGCAAAATTGTCTAGGAGAAACGGTTGGCCTGCATCCTCGGTCGTTTTTCCATTTAATGAATATTTCAGTTGTTTTATGCATACAATATTACATTGGCAAATGCTTGTTTAATGGACTGAAGCTAATGAAAATCGAAGCCATGAATGTGTCAACTCTGATCCTTTAGTTCTTACATTACCTGAGTTTTTCCAACTCCTTCGAACAGACTTTTCCAGGGGTCCTTTAAATCAGGTTAAGTTAGTCTTTTTGTGAAATGGATGAAAGATAGAGGAATGTCCAAAAGCAGGAGGTTGTATCACTCACCTCTTACAGCCCTTTCCTCAGAGCTCATGGACACCTGAAACTACATCTGCCCTGGAAAATGGCAAACTCATTCTAGTCATGATATTTTATATTTTTTTCACACATTTGCATTTATTGAAAGAAGTTGAAAATAAGGCTTTCAAACCAAAATAAGTAGTCTTTAAGGAGGTGTGGAGAATGTGAGAGATGTCAGAAAACTGAAGAGAGACAATTGTTGAGCTCAATGGAGTTGTTCAAAAATAGGTAAAAGAAAAGAAAAGAAACTGATTGTTGGGAGCCAGCATAGATTTATTGAAAGCACATCACACTAGACTCATTTAATTTTCCACTTTGACCATGTTGTTAAATTTATATATGTCACCAAAAATATCCTAGATTTTTGCTCAGTGCAAAATTTAAGAACTTTTATTAAAAACAAAAAAGTTCTACATACTCTAGGCAGTTGGAGATTAATAACTGAATAACTATGCTTAAAAAGTATTTATCACTGGATCACTGTCAACCTTAAGGATAATCTTTGGCACTGTGACAGCAATATTTTTATTATAATTTGTATGACAATAAAGAAGATATATGCTCAGGAAATCAGTGTGTCCTAATGTTAAAAAAGGAGGGCGACTTTGTTAGATGACAAAATAAAAGTCTCAAGAGATGATGGCAAACCTGAGCAACAGAATCTAATAGCATGAGCTTTCATAGGGAAAATGAGTTTAAAAGATCAACTCTTCAAGTGAAAGTTAGTCAGAGATGTATAAAAACATAACCATGTTAATGAACTGTAAACTCAATTTGAATCCCCCTTGCAATGTGGTGGCAAAAAAAGCTAGCATAAATTCAGTTTATATTATGATAGGTTAAAAGTGATTAAAATAAAAGGTATAAAAATAGTGCTTTTTTCTGCCCAGAAGTATTACATTTAATTATCGATGCAATGCTTTATAGGCCAAAAAGTTCTTTGAGAATGACCAAGATGTTAAAAAACCATGCCATATGAGAAACATTTAAAGGAATTAGGGAGGTTAGCTTTAGAAAGACAAGATGCTGAGGGAGACATAATAGCTGCTTTAAAATATTTTTTAAAATTTTGCATGGATAAGCTTAAGTTGTAAGAAACAATGTTGGACAGCGTAGGTTTGTAACCACAAAGTAAGAGGTTATTTTGCATTTAAATTTACGAACAGTGTCCTGTACCCAGTAGAGTTTCAATAAATTGCTATTGAATAAATGTTTTAATAAATGAAGAAGAAAATACTCAGAAGAAAAAAGAAATAAGTCTTCCATGTTATCATTCTCCTAGAAGGGAATATGGACTGAGAAAAGGATTTGTCACAGAAAGCCACTGTTCATCTCTTAAAAAAAATTACACTCACTGGTCCAGATTAATTAAACCAATCACAGTAATCCTATGGTCCCTTGCCAATGTTTCACTGGTTCAGGAAGAGGCAGCCTAAGAAAAGACATTAAGTAAAAACTAAGAAATTCAATTGTTAATAGTATATTGGTTCATCAAGTATAACAAGTGTTCTATATTAATGTAAGATGAAGAGTATACTGGAAGTTGTATTACTTTTAGCATTGTTTTTGTAAATCTACAATTGTTCTAATATATATATATATATATATATGTGTATGAAAAAAATCTGTAGAGATAAGATGTAAATCAAACTGAAAGATAAAATAAGTCAAGTGTGGTGACCTGCGCTTGTAATTGCAGCAATTTAGAAGACCGAGGTAGGAGGATACTTTGAAGCTTGGAGTTCGAGAACACCCTAGACAATATAGAAAGATATCATCTCTACAAAAAGAAAAAAAAGTAGATAGACATGGTTCCATGCTCCTGTGGTCCCAGCTACTTGGAAGACTGAGGCAAAAGAATCACCTGGGCCCAGGAGGTCAAAGCTGCAGTGAGCCTTAGCTGTGATGGTGCGGTTACACTCCAGCCTGGGTGACTACGTGTGACCCCAACTCGAAACAAATGAAAAACAAAAACAAAAACAAATGTCCTTAGCCTGGGGTCATTTTGGAAAGGATTTTTATCATTTCCACCAGGCTGTGGATGATAGGCAGTGGTTTAATAATTCACCACTACTATGCACAGTATCATTTTACTGCTACTTATATTAAATACAGTGCCTTCAAACAAATGACTCTGATGATGGAATTTCAGAGAACACTTCAGTACTCTTAAAATCCCATCATTGAGTACCCTCCTGTGTTTCAGGCAAAGCACATAAAATGAAGCTTGAAGAAGGGAGTGGGGTTCCCACTAAAAGAAGGGAAAAAATTAAAAGCTTATTTTCTGAATTATTATTGTTTTTTGTTAATCACATATTTTTGGATCGTGCTCACCATGCGACTGTTTTGTTCACGTCCATGCTATTAGTGTGGTACAATAGAGTGGCCTGCTTGTTCTTGTACCATAGCATCATTAAGGGACCTCATTCATGTTCAACATTACCCATAGTAGTAACTGTCAGAAGCACCAGGAAACGAATGCTTCTCCCACACGTGCTTTGTAATTCACTTCAATCATATTTTCAGAAAATAAAGCATGCTACTCTACAGAGATTAGACATAAAATGTTACAATATTTGAAATGTTCATGTAGTAACACACTATCCTGACTTCAAAATGATGATACACAAACCAAATGATTTGTGAAATGCAACAGAGAGAGGTGAGAGATTAAATAAATAAATTCAATTTGATTTAAAAATCAAATATCTCAAATTTCATCTTGATCCAAACTACATACTTACAAGGGGCAAATGGAGCCAATATCTGTTTTATATTCCTGTAGACATTGGGATACTACCTGTCTCCATTCATACATTTTTGACTAAAATGACTGGCCAAATGATTTTTTTTACTGTAAATAAAGTGAAAAAAAAAACCGGCCGATTTCTATAAAAGCATTTTTATTTTTGAGAAGAACAGAAGAAAGTAATACATGTTAAGAAATTGATCTTTGTATACTCAGTCATATATTCTAATAAATAACATTAGGCAATCATTTGTTATTTCTGACTTCATGGTTTCAAAAAAATAGAATCACCCCAGTGCATTAAATGCATTTTCTTCTCTGACAGGTTATCTAAAAGCCTAGAAAAAGAAATTCTTTGTGTCTTTTTCAGCATGGAATAAAATATCATTTTAGAGTGCTGAAAAAAAATAATATTTATGTCTTCAAATTTGTGTACTGAGCTTTAATAAGAAAGTCATGCTAGTTATTAATCACAGCTGAAAACACTTTGGCAGGAAAGTCTATATGGTTCTTATGAACAAGTGTAAACCATGGAGGAAAACAGCAATGTGTTACCTTCTATTTAGATTTTACTACTCATAGTGGTGACTCAAAGTAGCCATATTTGCCAATGAGTAAATGTACAGACAGCCAAGTGAAATGGCAACTTTTAATCAATGAAAAATGGGAAGTCAGGCCTGAGGCTATTGTACCAAGCATTTGGTTGCATGTCCTAGTATAGGCTATAATGTGTCCTGATCAGATCTTCCCAGTTTGTCATTTGGCTTCCAATCATTACTGCAAAAGACCCCTTGTCCCAAAGATTTCCTTATAAAATTCAGCCCCTCTATGAAGACAAACATGATCTCTTGGGGAAGCTAAACAAGGGAACAGTCACATTCCAGATTCTTCATCCCACTCCCCTTCCCTTTAACCCTCATGTACAAATCATAGTTGCAAGTCCTGACTTCCATATTCTAAGATATGCCCTTCGTTTTCTTAATCCTTGGGTCTTATAGTTTAAGTGTCTTTGTCGGGTCATTTTGGTTCCAAGTAATAGAAGGTGGTTCCTTTATCAAGAAATGAGGCAATAAGTTTGAGAAAAATCATCTCATAAAAGATAAATAAAAGAGAAGTGTATCTGGAAGTGTACCTGTACCTCAGACAGGACTTGAATAAAAAACTGAAGAGGGACCAGTAGCCTAAGTTACTTCTCTCTGATCTTCTGCTGCCTAGATTATAGATTTTATTAACTGTATACAGAGAAAAGAATGTCCTCTCATCCCATATGTCACAAATATGCATCCACTTTCTTGAGAGATTTGAGAACTGAAATCTGAAGCCCAAATACTAACAATCCCAGGGAGACAGATTACAATGGAACATCCTTGCTTTGTCTTCTAATAGTGACATGTCAGGTGTAGTTGACACATGGAGAGAATCAGTTTTCATACTTTCCTTTTCTTATAAACAAAATTATTTATAGTAGTAATAATGAAAAAGAGGCACATCACATATAAAGGAATTCATTAACACATTCAGCAGATTTCTCTAGGAAACTTTCAGGCCAGAAGTGAGTGGAGGTGATATATTCAAATACTGAAAGAATGAAACTGATAGCCTAAAATACTTTGCCTGGAAAATCTGCCCTTCAGAAATAAAAGAGAGATAAAGATTGTCCCAAACACAAGCTGAGGGAGTCCATCATCACTATTTCTGGCCCACAAGAAATGTTGAAGGGCAATTTTGAAGCTGAAAATAAAAGGAACCTAATGAACACCATGATAACATAAAAAAGAATAAAACTAACTGGTAAAGGTAAGCATAGAGTCAAATTCAGAATATTGCAATACTGTAATGAGGTGTGTAAATCACGTATAATTCTAATATAAAAGTTAAAAGAAAACAGGGATAAAAATATTATAGTTCTAGTATTTGTTAATGGGAAAAAGTTAAAATGTATGTATTTTTAAGGAAGAAATAAAATATAAGGGAGATGGAGGAAAAATGCAGGGTTTCTGTATGTGATCAAATTTAAATTATAAGTTCAAAACAGACCATTACGATTTTAACATGTGTAATGTAAGCTTATTGGTAATCAAAAACCAAAAACATAGAAGACAGTGAGAATGGAAAAAAAGACAGAAAAAGAGAAAGCAAGAAACAAAGGATCTGCAAAACAGCCAGAAACCCATAAAACAAAAAGGCAAGGGCTAAGTGACTTACCTATCAATAATTGCTTTTAAACAAAAAGAATTAAATTCACCAATAAAAATATTTAGATTTATGAATTTAAAAAAGACTCAACTTTATGCAGTCTATAAGATGCTCACTTCAACTTCCAAAAATAAAGATTAAAAATGGCAGAATGAAAAAGATATTCCATTTTATAGAAAATTATAGTAGGGTTGGGTATGCCTATACCAGAAAAAATAAACTTTTCAAAAAAAGTAGCACAAGACAAAGAAAGTCATTGTGTAATAATAAAGGGGTCGCTGGGCTCGGTGGCTCAGCCTATAATCCCGCGCCTTTGGGAGGCTGAGGTGAGTGGATTGCCTGAGCCCGTGGGTTCGAGACCTGCCTGGGCAGCGAGACCTCATCTCTACAATAAATCAAAAAAAAAAAAATCAGCCGGGCCTGGTAGTGCATGCCTGTAATTCCGGCTACTCGGAAGGCTGAGGCGGAAGGATCGCCAGAGCCCAGCAGGTCGAGGCTGCGGTGGCCGGGAGTGGCCACTGCACTCCAGTCTGGGCGACAGAGTGAGACTTCAACTCAAAATAAATAAATAAATAATAATAATAATAATAAAGGAGTCAATTCATCAAGAGGATGATATAACAAGATGATCCAAGAAAAGAATGCTCTATCATGAAGATATAATTGTTGTAAATAGATTTGCATCCAACATCAGAGCACCTAAATATGCAAAGGGAATAGGAACAGATCGGAAAGGAGAAAGTGATAGTAATGTAATAACGGTAGAGGTCTTTAACAACTTACTTGAAGCAATGGACAGATCATCCAGACAGAAAATTGGAATTGAACTACAATTTAGGCCAAATGAACCTAAAAGATATATACTGAATATTCTATTCAATGAAATAGAATACACATTATTCTCAGGTGCACACTGTAGAATAGGCTACAAAAAAGTACTAACACATTTACAAAGAATAAAATAATAAGTATCTTTTATGAACACGATAGAAAAAAGCAAAAATTAGTCATGAGAGAAAAGTTTAAAAATTCACAACTATCTAGAAATTATACAACACACTTCTCATGAAGAGGAAAAAAAATCAACAGGGACACTAAAAATATTGATACAAATGGACAATAAAAAACAAGATATCAAAACTTATGGGACACATCAAATTTTAAGAGCAAAATTTATAGCAATATATGCCTAGATAAAGAAAAAAATCTAAAATAAGCCACCTAACTTCACACCTCAAGTAACTAGAAAAAACAAAAATTTAACTAATCTCAAAACTAGTAGAAGGGAATAAACAATAAAGATTTAAAGATAAGAGGGAAAAAATGAACACAATAAACACAGTAGAAAAAATAAAACCAAGAGTCAATTTTCTGAAAAGCTAAACATAATTGACAAACCTTTAGCTAAACAAACTAAGAATAAAAGATAGAGAAGACTCAAATAAATCTGAAATATAAGAGGAGACACTACAACTTGTATCGCAGATATATAAAAAATTATTGGAGATTACTATGTACAATTATATCCCAACAAATTCAAAAAATTAATAGAAATGGATAAATTTCTATAAATATACAATGTGCCAAGACTGAATCATGAAGAAATGGGATATCTGAGTATACTAATAAGTAAGGACATTGAATCAGTAGTCAAAAACAATCCATCAGAAAATCTTAGGACCTGATGGCTTTAGCAGAAAATTCCCTCAAACATTTAAAAGGAATAAACAGTAATTTTTCTCAAATTCTTCTAAAAAATTAAAAACGAGGAGACACATCCCAAACTCAGTTATGAGGCCAGTATTACACTGATACCAAACCCAGGAAATGGCACTATGAAAAGATATTGCAGGCCAATATCTCTGATGAACATAGAGCAAAAGTCCTCTACAAAACTCTAGCAAACTGAATTCATTAACACATTAAAAGGATCACACCATGATTAAATAGGATTTATCCCTGAAATATAAGAACTTATCAACAAATGCAAATTAATAAACCTGATACAGCATATTAACAGAATGAAAGGCAAGTGTCTATAATCATCTCAATAGATGCAGAAAAAGCAATTGACAGTTTACATTCACTTATGATGAAAACTCAGCAAAGTAGGTATAGAAGGAATGCACTTGAATAAAATAAAGGTTCATGTCACACTGTCTTTAACTCTCTCTCACAAGTTCTTACTTGGTACTTTCATTTCTAAATATTTGGTAATTTCCATTCTGACAATCTTTTAAACCTGTAAAGTAGTCATATTTTTGTAAGTTTACAAACATTTATTTTTGAAAAAAAAAAAAATTCAATGGGTGGGATGAGGCCCACCATACCACACTGGGAGGGCAATGGATTTTACTCAGTTTATCAATTCAAACATTAATCTCATCCAGGACCACCCTTTCAGATCCACTCAGAAATGTTTACCTAATATCTGTCTGGGCATCCTATGACTAGTCAAGTTGACACATAAAACTGACTATATTTGTTATAAATGATACATTTTTTTCAGTCTCTATAGTCCACTTGATAAAATCTAAAAGAAATAAAGTTCGGGAACATTCTTGGTTGCAATAAGAAGCCAATAAAACTCCCAGTCAGGATTCGTTAAAGAATCAGTAAATATTTTCTTATTGAAGAATATACCCCAAATATTGTGTAAGAATAGACCTGACGTCAGAGGCAGGACGTATTTTGGAAATAGACACAACATATTTTAAAAGAAGGTATAGTAACTTATGACAGAAAGAAAAAAGTGTGTTGAGAAAATGTTATTACAGATTTGAAGATCAGGAAATAGAGAAACCTCATGTGCAATTAAGCAATATTTAATGTGTATTTTGTGCTGTCTTATATTGATGAAACAAGCTTCATGAAAGCAAAAAGTTGATCTTTGTTCAGTTTTAGTTGCATAGCACTTTCTGGGTCTTGTAACGTGAATTTTCAGCAGCTTTTCATCGATAGTTTTTAATCACAACACCATTTGTCTTTGACTATAAATTTAAAGATTCAACTACTCTTTGTCTCTAATAGATACAATCGCCTGAAGGATCACATTGCAGAATGATGCAAATTTGTGAGATTTCTCCATCTGTTGTTTTAGACCTCTGGGCCTTTGCTTATACAATGCTCTTTCCCTAAAATTAATGCTCTTTCTTGAATTCTTCATCAATCTTTTTTTTTTTTTTTTTTTGAGATGAGGTCTCTCTATGTTACCTAGGCTGTTCTCCAATTCCTGGACTCAAATGCCTCAGCAGAAGTGTGAGCCACCCTCTTCAGCCAGTAGCTTTTCTTTTCTTTTCTTTTTTTTAACACCTGATTCTGAGTCAAATATTCTCTTTCTTCTAACAGAAGTTTCTTGATTTTAACCTGCCTAGACCTTTGTCTTTGTTGCTCACCAGAATGTAAGCTTTACATATTTAGTGAGTATTTGTCATTGATTTTGTCTTTTAGACATCTGACAAACTTCTGTTTGAGAAATTCTTTACAGGCTACCCAGTGTTGGTAGATAAAATATGATCCCTTTTAAGAATTAAACATGCAGAATAATATACTATCCCACTTCCTTTCTATGACCTGGGCAAATGGACTAGATCCCAACAATCAGACACTGGCAAGATTTTAACTCAGGAGCTAATGACTCAAGAAGAAAGGAATGAAAAGTCTTTCTGTCTTTGAGAATAACCATAATCTGACATTTACAGGTGGATTCCCCAGGCCACAAAAGACAGGGGACATATTTCAGTCTCTTGTGGTGGTACTGGCTCTTATAATTAGTCTGTTTCTTCATCCGTCCCAATCATTGTGTAAGCAGATGGCGAGGATCACCAAAGACTATAGAAATTTAACCAATTTAAGCAATCATCCTGTTTACAACCTCCTTCCTATTAGCCTGTGTGGAATGTGGTCACTCAGTGGGTTAAATCCAGCTCCTGACATACCCCAGGAAATTACAGATAACCCTGAGTGAACTTTCTGCACCTCCATGCTAATGTTGCCATCCTGGACGGAGCTGAAGTTTCATTATTATAACATGCGACCTACATGCTGGCATAATGATCACTGTGTCTGCGCCATGGGGATCCTTCCTCTACATGTGATGAGTATCCTTTCTCCTCTCCATCACTCCATAGAACCCTCCTGTCACTTTCCCTCAGAAAGATACTGCTTTGGAGGATGCTATTAGTATTATTTTTACTTGTACCAAGTAGTAAAACTCCTATTTATCAAAACCTGCATTCTCGTGGACAGTAGTCTATCACTTGTAAGACACACAAACCCTGTTTTGGGGGTAATAATTATGCAGCTTTTTTTTTCAATTTCTAACAAACTCTTTTGCAATATAATCAGCTAAATTTGCTGACTTTCCATGGGCAAAGTTTATGCATGTTTATTCTCACTGTCCCTATCAACTCTAGTAATCCCTAAGAATAATGGCTCTATAAACATTTGGTGTTCTACATTGAGGTAACTACCTCCATGATAGAACATCTGTCTTTTAGGTAGTACGCGACTAATACTATGTACTTGTAGGAAAGTAATACAGAAGTGTGAGGAAGAAAAAGAGGAAAAGAGGAGAAGAGGTAAAGCACCAACTGGCAATATGCCTTTGATAAGATTATGGACAAGGTCTTCAGACTCCAATTATTGTGTTGATGATTGCCACATTCACATTGACCTACAGATATGTAAATTTTACATTATGGAACTCATTATTCCTTGGCTGTAAAAATCAAAATACCACGCCAACACTTGTCCCCTAGAAAATGAGCATAAGATTCTTCTGTCTTCATTAACGTGTTAATGAGCTTGGTCAGATGTTTATAGATTTTCATCAAATTAATCAGACAAAGAACCCTGTAGTCAATTTGACTTCCTTTTTCCAAAGTTCATTAAAATATAATCTTTGACAATTAATTTGAGCATTGCTTATCTGTTGCTGGGATACCAATACCTTCTTTAGTCAAGAAGGTACTTAAGAAGGAGAGAGAGAAAAATAGTGTTTGGCTATATGCCCGTTTGGAAGGTGTTCATCATTATTGTAACATTAGCTTTTATAAAGTACTGTGGCATACTAAAGTCAGGAACGAAAACAGCCTAAATAATTTTTTTTAATGGTTGTGGAAAATTTGGCCTAATGACAGGCACTCAAATACTTAACTTCATAGAAATTTAGTGGTAAAATCTGGGCCATTATCATGTATTTATCAATAATGTTCTTATTCCTAAATAAAGGTTTCACTGTAGCTAGTTAATTTCCACTGTCTTCAGCATAATATTTCTAACTTTGTGCACTTTTGTACTAGAAAACTATCTTCAATTGCCTTTACCAAAATTAATCCATCAGTAGCAAGAGACCTAGGCTGAACTAAAAAGAAATTTAGGACTATCGTATTATGTCTGGCAAACTTGCTAGTTCAGGAAACTAGGAACTTACTAAGAACAAAATTATTTACTTCAATATACATCTCAGACACTGAGGATTGAAACTACCTACCTAGGACCCAGATTATTGACTACATTAACATGACTTTACTATTCCATTGTTTCATTAGCATAACATTTCTATTCTAGGACTTTAGCCCAGGAAAATAACTTAATTGTTCATTAGAGGAACTTCCCAAAAGACTCATCAATATTTCAATAGAACCCTTGCCTTGTTGCTTTAATCAATCTTACCATAATATTATAATTCTTATATAACTCTAACCCAATTCCCGTTCTGAGAGTTGGGTACTGTGAGGTGGGCCTATGGTTCCAGCCACTAGAGAATCTGAAGTGAGAGGATCATTTGAGCCCAGGAATTCAAGGATGCAGTGCATGATGATCCTGACTGTCAATAGCCACTGCCCTCCAACCTGGGCAATATAGAAACATATTATCTCTTTAGAAAAAAAGTATTTATTTATTTTAAAGATGTAGGGTACAATTTAGGATTAGGTAGACAAGTGATCATTTCACAGGTAAACTTTGGATCTCCCTTTGGTCCCCACTTCACCTAGTTTGAGATCATGTACCCTTATTGATGTTATGTGCCCCCCAACCCCACACACACACCAGCAGTTTCCTAGTACTGCCAATCCTTTTTATAGTATCATGATAAGAGTTCAGGGTCTGCTTATGAGTGAGTATATGTGATACTCAGTTCTTTTTCTCGGCGATAAATCACTGAATATTGCAGATTCTAGATCCATCCAAGTTGCTGTGAAATCCATAATTTTATCTTTCTTTATGGCTCTGTAATATTCCATCATGTATATGCATCACATTTTTTATACAGTTCATTCTCAATGGGCAGTATGGTTGATTCCATGTTTTGCTATCGTGAATAGTACTGCAATAAATATGCATGTGCAGATATCTCTTTTTGTAAAATGATTTGAGTTCCTCCAGGTATATTCACAGAGGGGATTGCTGGGTCATATGAAAGGTTGATTTTTAGATCTTTTAGGAATCTCCACACTGTTGTCTACAAAGATTGTTCTAGTTTACTCTCCCAGCAACAGTGTGGAAGCGTTCCCTTTCCCCACATCCTCTCTAGAATCTGTTTTCTGAGTTTTTGATGATAGCCATCCTGACTGGAGTTAGGTGGTATTTCATTGTAGTTTTAATTTGTTTTCCTTTGATGATTAGTAAGGCTGAACATTTTTTCATATTGTCTCCTAAAAAAAAAATTCCTCTTTCATAGACCATACTTAACCCAAACTTTAAATTCTTAATACATTTCTCCTTTGCCTTTCCCCCTGACACTATCAAAGTGTGAGTCTCCCTTAGTACAGTAACCAAAAAACTCAGTTTTGTTTTATCAACATATTTTATCAGTGATATTTGGGGAGAAGACATTTGTTACTATTACAGCCTGTGTTTTATGCTTGACGTCCAGAAAAAACAAAACTGATGCAGCCATTACAGTTAGATAAATGTTTTAATATCACAAAGCAGTTGAATGAGGATGGGGGAAATTGCTCAAATTTACTTCTCCCAAAATTTAGAGAATGGGATTTTTAAAGGGAATAGGCAGAGAGATAAGGGCAACTGACTGGTGGATGATATTATGGGGGTGTCAAGACTGTCTTTCTGTTGTAGAGTCCATTTCTGAGAGAGAGCATCACAGGATTGGTAGAGCCAGTTTCCTGGAGTTCTAGGCCTAAATGTGGCCTCAGGTCTGTCAGAGTACAAAGTCTGAAAAATATATCACATTCCATTCTTAGGTTTTACAATAGATAGTATCTGCAAAGCAAGTCCTATGACCATCAAGTACTATCCCCCCTTGGTTCATTACAGAGATATTTTAGGAGAAAAGATATGGGGGAAGTGGATCCCTGGAGATAAAAATGAATAAAGTATTGATACATGATAAAATGTGGATAAACTTCTAAAACGTTATGCTAAATAGAAGAATCCAGATGCAAAAGGCCACATATTGTATGATCTCATTTATAAAAAATATTCAGAATATGTAAATCTATAGAGATAAAACACTGCTATAAGCGGTTGCCAGGGACTAGAGGGAGGGTGAAAGGGACAGTAATTGATCGACAAGTCCCGAGTTTCCTTTCCAGGTGATGAAAATATTTTGAAACTAGAATATACATTGTGCTATATTCTCTACTTCTAAAATAATCCTATATATATAAAAAACTTACCTCAATAAAACTTTTAAAGACAATTAACATGAAAAGGACAAAACTGTTATTTGTTGAGGATGTTAAAAGACAAACTAATGCATGATATTATGCTTCATACAGACTAATGCATACACTGCAAAACACAGACTAATATATGAGTAAAATGAATGGCCACAATAGTAAGATTGGAGGAGGCAAAACAGAGATGGTTTAGTAGAGAAAAGACACTAATCAGAAACTTTATAAAACAGACTATCCACCTGACAATATGCAAATGAACAGCACCTATGAAATGGACTCAACTATATTAGAAATGTAATTAAAACCACAAATGAGATGTCAGTATATGTCCTCCATAATGGCAACTTTAGAAAGACTCACAAAATCACACATATTTTATGCATAGAGTACAAGGGGAAAACTTTGATGCACTTTTGGCAGGAGTGTAAATTGTTAAAACACCTTTGGAAAAGTGTATAGTTTTACTGGATAGAATTTAAAATATATATACACCAAGCCTAACTGGTTCTACTCTTAGATGTAAAGGGTGTATGCACTAAGAGACATACACAAAAATGATTATTAAATTATGCTAATATGTCAGATTTAGTTTATCCACTCATCTGTTGATGGACATTTAACTTGTTTTTACCTTTTGGCTATTGTAATAGTGCCACAATAAATATGCCTGCAATGTATTTGTTTAAGTACCTTTTTTCATTTCTCGTGTGTATATATCTAAGAATAGGATTGCTGACTCATATGGTAATTCTATATATGTTTTTGAGGAACTTCCAAACTGTTTCTATGGTGGCTACACCATCTAAAAATTTTATTACAAGGATTCAAATTTCTCCACATCTATATGGGCATTTGTTATTTTCCATTTTTATAATTTTAGCCATTTTAAAAGGTATGAAATGTTTCTTTATTGTAGTTTTGATTTATGTTAACATAATTCTTAATAATGTGAAACATATTTCCATGTACTTGTTGGCCATTTATATACATTTTTTGAGAAATATTTATTCAAGTTTTTGCCCATTTTAAAATTGAATTGTTTTTCTTTTTGTTGTTTAATTTGTATTAGTTTTGTTTATTTATATTGTTCCTATTTCCCTTATTTTTTCTTCTTAAATTTATATATATATTTTTATCTGGAATTACTTTTTTTTTTGTCGGAAGAAATTCCCTTAATAGTCCTTAAGTGCAGAACATCTGATGAAAAAGTTTCTTAGTGTTTGTGAAAACATGTTTTTTTTTTCTTTTTCTTTTTCTTTTTCTTTTTGGAGTTGGAGTTTCACTCTGTCACCCAGGTTGGAGTGCAGTGGCATGCTCATAGCCACCGCAGCCTCCACCTGCTGGGCTCAGGCAATCCTTCCACCTCAGCCATCCAAGTAGCTGAAACTACAGGTACGTGCCACCACGCCTGGCTAGTTTTTCTTGATTTATTATAGAGATGAGGTCTTGCCAAGGTGCCCAGGCTGGTCTTGAACCCGTGGACTCAGGCAATTCTCTCACCTCAGCCTCCCAAGGTGCTGAGATTATAGGTGTGAGCCACCACGCCCGGGCTGGCAAACATGTTTTTATTCCACCTTTGTTTCTGAAAAATATTTTTACTGATCATAAAATTTCCATTTATCTATTTTTTTAAGAACTTTAAATACTTTTTAATTTCCTTTTCTGTTTTTTCATCTCTTAGAAAGTCAGTTATCTGTCTTATTGCTGCCCTTATTATGATAATGTGTGTGTGTGTGTGTGTATGTGTGTATGTTTTCTCCTCTCTAGATACTTTTAAAGTATTCTCTTTATCTGCACTGTAACTCTACTCTACTCTACTGACGTGTGATTTTCCTTTGTCATTATCCTGCTTGCTTTTCATTGAGCTTCTTAAATCCATAGGTTGGCATTTTTAATCTTTTTTTTTGTTTTGTTGAGTTGGAGTCTTACTGTTTCCCAGGCTGGAGTGCAGTGGCAAGACCACAACCATTGCAGCCTTGACCTGCGAGGCTCAGGTAATCCTTCCATCTCAGTCTTCCAAGTAGCTGGGACTACAGGCATCTGCCACCATGCCTAGCTAATTTTTCTTGATTTATTGTAGAGGTGGGGTCTTGCCAATTTGCCCAGGCTAGTCTTGAACCCATGGGCTCAGGCAATCCTCTCACCTCAACCTCCCGCCAGCATGCCCTAACTGTAATCATCTTTGAAAGAAAATTTTGGCCAATTTTTCAAAGATTTCTTCAACCCTATTCTCTTGTTTTTCTCTTTCTAAGTCAACTAATCATATAACTTCTGAGTGCATTCCATGTTATTTCCCAATATCTGTGTTATTTTATTCCTCTCTCTGTCTTTTTCTCCCCTCCCTGTGCTTCACTTTAGTATTTTCTACTGACCTGTCTAATCCTGTTTTTTGCTGTGTCCAATTTGTTGCTAAATCCATCTAGTCAATTCTTAATTTCAGCTGGTTTATACTTTATTACAATACTATTAACTTACTTTCTTTGATAGACTTCCATTTGTTGCTGAAATCTTTCTTCTTTATATCTATTCTGTGTATTTTATATTCTGTACATGAATAAAGTAACCATAAAAATTTGAAGAAATCTTTAATGCTACCATTTAGATTTAGATTATATTCAGGTCAGTATTTATTGCATTTTTAAATTGTTGGTTATGTAGTTTTTTTGTTTTTTTTTTTTTGAGTTGGAGTCTCACTCTGTCGCCCAGACTGGAGTGCAGTGGCCGCTTCCGGTCACCGCAGCCTCGACCTGCTGGGCTCTGGCGATCCTTCCTCCTCAGCCTTCCGAGTAGCCGGAATTACAGGCATACGCTACCACGCCCAGCTGATTTTTTGATTTATTGTAGAGATGAGGTCTCATTGCCCAGGTGGGTCTTGAACCCGCGGGCTCAGGCAATCCACTCACCTCAGCCTCCCAAAGGCACGGGATTACAGGCTGAGCCACCGAGCCCGGTGGTTATGTAGTTTTTTATACCTAGTAATTTTTAAATTGTATTCTAGACATTACTTATATATATATAAATGATGACATGTTACAGATGCTATCATTCTTTGTCAGTTTAAGCTCACTCTTTCTTCTATTAGGCATATATGATGGGGTGCTACTTTTCTAAATTCATCAGGATTTAACTTGATCTAGAAAGAATCACTATTTACTAGACCTTAATTTGTCTCTGATTTGCAGCTGGTATTACTACATTATCCTCAATGTCTTCAGTTGAATATCTAGCATAACTTTGCTTCCTCAGCACTGAAAATATGTATGAGAGATTCAGTTCTATGGTGTTTTCTGCTAGATCCTTTAGTCTTCTGCCATAACAGCTTCACATTTCATCTCAAATTTTGAGAATTGAGTGTGTGTTTTCTTATTTTCTAATTTGTCTTCTAAATTACTTTACTATCAAAATTTCTACTAATATTTCTGCCCTTAGCAGCAGTTTTACTCAATGGCTCAATCCTATATTTTTAATCTCTAGAAGTGCCTAATGTCAGTTAATGTCCCCAGATAGAAGGTAACTATAGGTCCTCAGTTTCAATTTATGCTTCCTCTGTGGCTTCATCTCTTGCATGTTTTAATATCAATAGCTGTCTACCTGGTTAATCATTTTATTCTAAGCACTGTGATATTGAAGATTTCACTCTGTCCTGAGATGATTTTAGGTTAGTTTTTTTTAATTGAGGAAAGATAGATAACATAGAGATAGATATCAACATTAAATCAACGGTGCTAGTATGAAAAGTACACCTCATGTGTAGAAAACATTTAAGTCATACCGTGGATCAATAAAGCAAGTCCCCTACATATGCACTTTCAAGTTGTGAACTTTCAAACTATAAACATGTGTCTAGATCTACAAGAGGATGACTTCACTGAACTTTCTGCTGTGCAACACAAGAAACTTACTAATGAGTAACTTTTGGAATTGGAAGTTCAAAGGAAGGATGAAGAGAAACAAGAGGAAGATGTAGAGGAAGAATCAGAGATGCATGACACAGGAAATGGCAAGAGGAATTTATTTATTTGAGGAGACTTTGTTAAGTTTTTGAGGCACAGGACCCAAATGTAGAATGGTGCTACCATGTCATCTAAGATGTGAAAACAAACAAATGAAGAAAAGAATCTACTCTGCAGACATCACTGAATCATTTTTTTATGGGGTTAGATAGGATTGAATCTACAAAGCAGAATTTGTACCACCAGCGTCAGGCGTGAGTGAAACTGCAGCTTACCCTTCATCTCCTATTGCTGATGGTCCTTCAGCACTACCATCTCCCACTTCCTCTCCCTCCTCTAGTCACTCTTCTGGCCTATTTACTTGATGACAGCTCCATAAACCAGCTGTTGTACTGGATGATACTACTGTGCTTTTCCAATTGTACTGTACTATACTGCTGTACTTTCCAAGTTACTGTACAGTAGTATTAAAAATGTTTTCTTTATTTTTTGTATTTTTCATGTATAATTTATGTGAAAGCATTATAAACCTATTACAGTGCAGTACTATATAACCAATTGTGTTAGTTGGGTACCTATGCTAATTTTGCAGGACTTAAAGAACAAATTGGACTTACAAATTGCATTCCTGGAATGGAATTTTTTTGTCTGTATAAGACTTACTGTATATAGAATGTGTCCAGGACATCAGATTTTCATCTTTTCCCACTCAACACTCTCCAGGACCCCCAAGAGCTTAGACACTCATGTTCCTTCCCTATTAATACCCCAGAATTCCAAACCCTAGTGCCTCTTCCCACTATATACCCCTAGAGATAAGCATTATTTTGACTATGCTTACCATGCATTAATTTTTTTTATTTTTAAAGTTAATGTCTATGAAATCATATACTATGCTTACCATGCATTAATTTTTTTATTCTTAAAGTTAATGTCTATGAAATCATATACTATGTAACTTTTTGCTATTATTATTTTATTTACTCAACTAATATATATTATAAAACATAATGTATGCATATTATATTGTACGGTGTATATTGCACTGTATGAGTAAACATAAATTTTTCTATCTCTTGTTAGCAGATATTGGATTGTTTCTAATTTTAGACCATTGTGTAAAAAGTTGCTCTGATCATTTTTATGCATGTCTTTTATTTTTTTATTTTTATTTTTGAGTTGGAGTCTCACTCTGTCACCCAGACTGGAGTGCAGTGGCTGCTCCTGGCCACCACAGCCTGGACCTGCTGGGCTCCAGAATCCTTCCGCCTCCGCCTTCCAAGTAGCTGGAACTACAGGCGCGGGCTACCACGCCCGGCTAATTTTTTGATTTATTGTAGAGACGAGGTCTCACCAAGTTGCCCAGGTGGGTCTTGAACCCGTGGGCTCAGGCAATCCACTCACCTCAGCCTCCCAAGGCACGGGATTACAGGCTGAGCCACCAATCCAGGCTTATGCATGTCTTTTAGTGGGCATATGTCTTCATTTCTCTTGGGTATATACCTAGAAGTAGAATAGTTAGTTTACAATATTAACATATGTTTACCTTTAGTAGATGTTGCCAACTGGCTTTTCAAAGTTGTTTTCCCAATTTACATCCCCACCAGCAATTCCAGTTATCTACATCTCACCAGGACTTGATATTTTAAAAAACATTAAACATTTCAGTCATTCTAACAGTCTTGTTATATTTCATGATAACTAATGATGTTGAGTATCTTTTCAAATGCTTATTGCTCTTTTAATTTTTGTTTCTTTAGTACCTGCTAAATAATTTTGTATATTTTTCTTTAATCGGGATGTTTGCCTTTTATTGGTCTGTAGATGTTTGGATTTTGTTTAAAATATATACTTAATATAAATCCTTTGTCTAATACCCTCTTCCAGTCTGCAGCTTGACTTTTTACAGTGATGTTGATATCATTTGATAAACACAGACACTCTTAATTTAATTTAATTTTATTTCATTTTTTATTTATTTTTTTGAGTTGGAGTCTCACTCTGTCACCCAGACTGGAGTGCAGTGACCGCTCCCGGCCACCGCAGCCTCGACCTGCTGGGCTCTGGAGACCCTTCGCCTCAGCCTTCCAAGTAGCTGGAACTGTAGGCACGCGCTATCACGCCCGACTAATTTTTTGATTTATTGTAGAGATGAGGTCTCGCCAAGTTGCCCAGGCGGGTCTGGAACCCGCGAGCTCAGGCAATTCACTCACCTCAGCCTTCCAAAGTGCGGGATTACAGGCTGAACCACTGAGCCCGGCTTGGACACTCTTAATTTTAATAAATTTAGTATATCAATTTTTTTCTTATGGATAATGCGTACTTTTTGTCTAGTATAAAAAACACTTCATTAAAAATTCTTCCAGATTTTTTTGCTTTTTTTCTTTCACTTGTCATTTTGTTTCCTATAATTCACTTCAAATTAGTGAAACTCTTTAGTCCCTTGAGCAGCTTAATCTGAAATTTGTGCTGTTTTAAGAAATTGGGGTTTTACTTGGAAACTCAAAAATCTTCAATTTTGTTACTTTAATTTTTCACATCCTCTTTTTCTCAATTTGCTAATTTCCAAAAGCAGCAGCAGTCCACTACCTAGGGCAAGTCCTGATCATCAGGCCATGCTCAGTATTGGAAAACTCAGACAAGGACTGGGGAAACAGCCTTCAATGACTAGGAGTCTTCTCTTTCTGGTATTTTAATTCACCTATTTTTTTTGTTTATTTTGTTTAGGTTTTTTTTAAAAAAATAATTGGTAGAAAAATTGTTGTCCTGCCATGTTCTACTGGATTACTTGAAAATGGAGGTCCTTTATTGCTAAATTATTAAATCTGAGACTAACTTTATATTACTTGACAATAATATCTAGCTTAATATCATTTTGGTAGAAAACAGCAATGGCAAAATTGTTTAGATGCAACACATGGACAAATTTTAAGTTTTCTTATGGTTTTATTATATCATGCTGCTTTTGGATGTACTGCTCTGCAATTGGGTTATGCATATTAGTTATACTGTTCAAATGTTTCAAATCCTTTTTGATTTTTCATATGATACTGTGATTGTGGATTTACCTCTTTCTTCTTTTGGTTCTATCAATATTTATTTCGTTTTTTATTTGAGTGGCTAGGTTACTAGGTATATACAAAATTAAAGTTCTTTAACTAGTATAAGATGTTTTTCTTTGTCTCTAATGAACTTCTTTCGCTAAAATTAAAAAATTTAGTTTTGCTTGGTTGGTCTAGTATATAATGTTCTATGCTTTTTACTTCTAAATTTAAGGACTCATTGATTTTTTTATTATTATAAAGATGGGGAGTACAATTCAGGTTCAGGGTTAGGTAGCCAAACGTTGATTATGCAGGTACACTTGTTGATGAGGTGTGCCCCTCCCTCCTCTAGCAATTTCCCTCAAATGCCAATCTCACCCCTTCCCCTAATAGTTTCCCACTACTGCCAATTCCTTTCTTATAGCGTTATAATTGTTCAAGTTTCGCTTATGTGTGAGAACATATGGTACTCTGTTCTTTGTTTCTGTGATAGATCACTGAGTATAATCGACTCTAAATCCATCCAAGATGCTGTGAAGTCCATATGTTTGTTTTTCTTTATGGCTGCATAATATTCCATTGTGTATATGTACCACATTTTAAAAAATCCAGTCCAACTTCAGTGGGCAGCATGGTTGGTTCCATGCTTTTGCTATTGTGAATAGAGTTGCGACAAACATATGTGTTCAGGTCTCTTTTTCGTAGAATGATTTGAGTTCCTCTGGGTATATTCCCAATAAGGGAATTGCTGGGTTGTATGGAAGGTCAATTTCTAGTTCTTCCAGAAATCGCCACCTGTCTCCCAAAGAGGTTGTATCCTTTGGCATTTCCAACAGTAGTTTAGAAGGATGCAAAGAGAAAGGACTCATTGATTTTAAATGTTTATCTAAAAATAACCTAGATTTGGCCAAGCTCGG
Organism: Carlito syrichta; assembly: GCF_000164805.1. Taxonomy (NCBI): domain Eukaryota; kingdom Metazoa; phylum Chordata; class Mammalia; order Primates; family Tarsiidae; genus Carlito; species Carlito syrichta. Next base: position 32,148 of record NW_007247722.1, on the reverse strand, counting down.
TGGCTCAGCCTGTAATCCCAGAGCTTTGGGAGGCCGAGGTGAGTGAATTGCCTGAGCCTGCGGGTTCGAGACCCGCCTGGGTAACTTGGCAAGACCTCATCTCTATAATAAACCAAAAATTTAGCTGGGCGTGGTAGCATGTGCCTGTAGTTCCAGCTACTTGGAGGCTGAGGCAGAAGGATTGCCAGAGCCCAGCAGGTCGAGGCTGCAGCGGCCGGGAGCATGCCACTGCACTCCAGTCTGGGTGACAGAGTGAGACTCCAACTCAAAAAAAAATAGCCTAGATTTTTTTCTAATGTGATAATTATTATTTTTAGAGATTTATTCTGTATATAATTAACATAATTACTATTATCTTGGGTTGAAATTATCTTATAATTTTACTTTATATTTATGCCATAAATTTTATTTTGTTTTCTTTTCTGTGCTCCATATTATATAGTTTTACTATCTTTCTGAAATTGCCGTGTCAAATTCGGCATGTTGACTTATCAAATAATGCTAAGTGGTACTTACTTTCTTTTTTGGCAATATAAAAGCTTTCAAGCATCCCGGTTACATTCTCCCTGAAGTTTAGCAACTATGTGTATGTGGTTGTGTGTGTGTGTTAGCTCTCCAATGCCTTCAAAAACATTATTTCATTTTGTAGTCAGCCAAATTTTTCTAGTTGTTATTAGTGAGATACACAGAATTACATAGCCCACCATTATAGAAATGAAAAAAATTCTATTTCTATTTTTTAATTCTGGGGATTTTACTTATATTTTCAAGCTCAACTTAACTCTTGTTAGGAGGTTTAATCTAATACTAGTACTTCTTTATGGTGAAAGGAGGACATTGGCATTATATGTAAATTATTAAAATCTGTTATAGTTTTGCAGAATGTCTGCAACTCTCTTTATTCTTTTTAGACATGTATGATCTTTATTATATTCTCACTTACTTGCCAATATTTTTAAATTTAATTGATACTAAAGGAAATCTAATATTAAATTTTTCCACTTTTTAATGGGATGTGAGTTTAAACATATTTCATATCCTCAGTAATTTCATTTTCTTTTTCTCTTTCTTCTGTACATTTTAATTTTAAAATAATTTACATATATGTTTTGTCTTCAAGCTCTGTTAAAGCTCTCTTGATTAGTAAAACATTTCACTTGAAACTATAATTTTCTTAACTATGATGTTTCTTTTGACAGACGTTATTTCTTTTTTCCTCTAAGTGAACAATTTTTATTTAATTTGGAAGGACCAGGACTAGCATTATCTCTTGTAGGATGCATTCTTTGACAGTCAGGCAGAATATTTTTGATGAAAAGATTAGTAGAACATAAACTACTGGAGAGTTTGTGACAGAATGTACTATGTGATACTGAAATTGCCACTGCATGGGGGGGGTAGGGGGAAAAAAACTGCTCTATTTCACAAATTTTTCAAGATAAATTCCTACAGTTTCTATTAAGACTTTTAATTTACATAGTCCCAGGCACAAATTCCCAGTTTTGCACAAAGGCAGATGCTATGCTGTGATTATTATTCCCAGTGATAAGACAGTGAACTACCTCTCTCAAAATGGCTACACACCTTTGCTATAGCTAAGAAATTCCTCGGTTCAGGCTCCAGTTATTTTGATACCATCCCTGGTAGTAACTGTATAACAAAGGTAATTCATTGAAGCCCACTTAAAAGAATTGCTGGTAAAAGAATAAAACATGTATTGAAATCAATTCTCTTTCCCAAACCTCTCAATTATAACTGTAGCTGTTAAAAAAAATTGCTGCTGCTGAATGACTAAAACAGATTTTAAACAGGAAACTCTGAAAAGCCCTCAATTCCAGTCACATTCTGATTACTGGAAAGACTCCTCACCACCCTCAGTTCTTGGCACTTGAATTCCATATTAAGTTTGAATGTGGACTGAGCACAGAAAAAGATAGGAAACACTTGAAGTCACAAAGGTTCCTGCTGTCTAATGGATAACTGTTCTCTTCCTAAAAAAGAATCAGAACTGCCATGGTGACAAAAACAGTATCTTATAAATATATTTGTGTAAATAGAAAGACAATTAGTAGGTGCCCAATAAATAATTCATGATGAAGATTTATTGGAATAGAACTACTATTGTGATATATTTACTGGGAAGCTTTCCTGAATGCAGAGCTATACACAGCATTCATGATAGCCCCTATTTCAAAAGAACCACAATTTAATGGACTGATAAAACATATACTTAAAATTTTAATGTCCAATATACAAATGTGCATCCTAAGTATTGAAAATCTGCAAAAATTCATATGTGGAAAAGACTATAATCTATAAACATAGTTAAGAAAGTCTTTATGGAGAAAGTCAGGAGTATAAGGGTGCTCACTTTACTCACCTCATTTTTACCAGTCTAGTATCTTCTAGTATTCCTGTGAAATATCAGTTAATTGGAGAAAATGTGTGAGTCTTTTTTTCTAGGTAACACATCTGATGACTGAAATTGTCCATCAGACTTGCAAGTGCTCTGTCAAGCTTAGCATGTCCTTTTCAAGGTCAAGCAAGTTATCTTTCTGAAAGGTGCAAGCTTTTGACTTAGATATTCTTGAATTTCAGACAGACACCCGATATTAGTTTGCATCCTTGAATTATTTGATACAATTCGTGCTGCTACTTCATTTGGTAACTTCAAATGACAATAAAAAAACTATAAATTTGACATTAATATTGAATTAAATAATTAATTTAAGTCACATGCTAACTCATAGTAATTACTCACTAATGCTATCCATCTTAATTTGTTTTTCATATATTGTAGCACAATGCCTACAATAGTATTCAACTGGTAGACGAGGCTCAATAAAATGTGTTAAGTAAGTTAATATATGTATGACAAAGGCTAGGAAGCAAATAAGGTCATCCTGATGACAACACGATATGAGCTAGAACATTAACATCACTGTATAAATTTCTAGGAACCAAACACAACATATTATTTACTATAACCTCTATTTTTCTCAACATGCCAGGGAACATTTAGATAATTAGTATATAAACTTAAAATACTGGATAAACATTAACTATTTTTAAAATTTTAGTTAATACTTAATCAATGTGCAATTAATGATACAATTTGCTCTATTATCTGTTATGTGTCTTGTACTCCGGAGAAGTCCTTTAAATATATCATCACTGCAATTTTTTGAATAAGCTGTAGTAAATAAATAAAAATTGTGTTAAAATGTATATTCTGGAAGATATTATAATGGTAAGTCTAAATAGATTTTTATTTATGCTTATGTTTATTTTTTAATTTTTTAATTTTTTTAGAACAACTCAGCAAAATAAAATTCCAGTTTATTGTTGGACAACATTATTTCACACATACATCAAACAGGCCAAAAAAAATAAAGAGCAACTTCATAGACAAAAAAGGAAAAAAAATAAACCTTTTATTTCTGGCTTTTTTAACCATCTCATACAAACCAGCTACTTATAGTACAGCTAAGTACATACACAAAAAAAGTTACTGGAATGCTCGGAATAAGATTTTTTGTTGTTGTTGTTTTTGCTTTTTTGCAAGGTTTTTTTCCTCTTTTGAGATTATAATGAACATGGTCACAACACAAGTAAAGTCAGAAGTAGAACAGAGAACACGCTCCGGAGGCTGGTTTGGTCTTCTGAGATCACTAAAAACGGCTGACTCCTAACAATATGTACAAAAATATAAAATGCAAACAAAAAATACAAGCAAATTTCCTTTTTAAAGTACTTTTAAGAAAAAAAGCAGGGCCTTGGAAGTTTGGGTTCTTTTTTCCTCCCCTGTTGAAAATTCTCATGGTTTGGGTGGGGTGGTGGAGAGACTGCGTGTCATCTGCGGGTGGCGCGGCCGGCGGTGGGCCGGCGGGAGGGCGTCTCTATTCGTAGGTGACCACGTTTAGATTCTGAGATGGGAAGTGGAGGGTGAATAGGTCACGGCAGCCTTTTTTTTTTTTTTTTTTTTTAGTTTAATTTTTCCTTTTTTTGCTGTCCAGTCATCCTCATCAGTCTTCTGCTTCTTAGTATCAACATCGTCATCCTCATCATCTTCAGCAGCCCGTTTGCCAGTAGCGGCTTCAGCTTCCTCATTTTCATCTCCATCCTCCTCCTCCCCGTCACTTTCTTCCTCCGCCTCCTCCTCTCCACCTTCTTCCTCTTCTTCATCTACCTCATTGTCAGCCTCCTTCTCCCCATTGTCCTCATTAGCAGGGGCATCTCTTCCATGTTCCACCTCCTCCACAACTTCCTTCTTCTCCTTTAAGTTCTTGGTGGTGATCTGGGAGCTGGTGCTCACGGCTGCGTCTGACATGGTGGGGCACACCGGTGTTCCGATGCAAGGGACTAAGTAGAACACGAGAGTTCGAGGAATCTGGCGTCAAAGCTGCTGGAGCCCCCGGTGGGGGAGGCACGCGGCGGAGGCGGTTGCAGCGAGCAGAGAGCCAGACGGGGAACAATGCAAAGATGGCTTTTCAGAGCAGCCAGTCCTAAATAGATTTTTAGTCTAGAAAACACAAATGCTGGTACATGCCAAATAGTCTACAGACTGGTGATTTCAGAGTGAGACCTTTAGACAGAGTAATTAAAATATGAATTCCAACCAGGTTAGAATTCCATAGGGTCAAATTCAGGGATGACTAAAATGTTCTTTACCAGATATCCAGAGGGGCATTTACAGGCCATGGAAGCTCCAAGGATCAAACAATGTGTGAAGGTGCAAGCATTTATCTAAGGTCTGGCAGGAGATATGGATAATACAAGTGTGGGAAGCTTATATTTGACAGTGGGACAATAGAGCTACCAGACAAAAAAAAAAAAAACTCATAAAGTCAGTATGAGGAATTTAGTTTATTTTGATTTCCAATAAGTTCACAGTAAGCAAAAAATAATTTTCAAAGTCAGTTTCTGAATAAATAAAATAGAGGGCATAGATCAAGGTGTTGAATAACTAGGTGAAAAGCTCAAAGCGACATGAGCAAGTGGACCAACTAAATGAAAAGGAAGAGAGATGTGTACTCTCTTTCCTCTCTGTCAAGCTAGAAAGATGGAGCAAGTTTTGGGAAAGAGTTTAAGGCCCCAGAAGTAAGAACCAAAAGGATGTTTATATAGTAAAAACTTATAGTTGTAATTTCAGCACCTTAATTTTTGTTAATTCTCACTGTATCATCATGTTACCAAATTATATAACTAAACTTTATGTAACCAAAATGTGGAATTCTGTCAACAAAATTTATTTTACCAAAATTGATAAGTGAAGAATACATTGATTCTAATATTTAATTTTCTGGGTAAGCAAACTAAAACAAGGAAACAAGCAAAGCAAACCTCCATGTTGAGCTTCTGACAGAAATCTCAAGATATTACCTCAATACCTCTACCAGTCAGTTAGCTCTGTGAGCAAGTTTTATTAGTTTTCTGGCCTTAGGTTTTCTCATCTGTAATAGCTAATCCTTACACAATGTAACCCTTACACAATGTAGAATTTAGTAAGCACTCTAGAAGCAATTGCCACCAAGTACCCTAACAGCCCTGGCAACTACCACTGATGTAAACTTCTGATGTTGACCTCAGTTGGCAGACCTGCATATGATGATACTACATTCTTTCTGGACCAGTCACACTGCACTCCACCTAACTGGTGAGCTTGCAGCTGGACTTTCTCCAGTAAAGTCAGTCCAAAAGGCTGAAAGAGGTGACTTTTTCATCAAATATGCAGATACCAAGAAAAGGTCACTATAAACACAAACAAAAAAGCAACATCACATCAGCAAGAATATCCAGCGTGTGCGCGTGTGCGCACGCGCGCGCGCGTGCACACACACACACACACACACACAAAACAGTAAGCTTGGTGCAGCGGAACGAACCTACTTGGGGAGCTAAAGCAAAAGGGTGCTTTGAACCCTGGAGTTCAAGTCCAGCCTGGGTACATAGCAAGAACCTGTCCAAGGAAGGAAGGAAGGAAAGAAAGAAGGGAGGGAGGGAGGGGAAAAAAAGAAAAAAGATTTGATGATTTTCAAGTAACTGACTTCAAAAAAGAGAGATGTACAAGTTACCTAAAAAGATTTCAAAATAATTATTTTAAGGAAGCTCATCAAGATAAAGGAGACACAGAACATGCAGTGAACTCAGAAAAATAATACACAAAATGTCAAGTTGAGCAAAAAGATAGAAATATTATTTAAAATATCCAAACAGAAATTCTTTAACTAAAAAATATTGGAAATGAATGAAGTAAAGAAAAAGTAATAGAGAGCTTCAGCAGCAAATTTAATCAAACAGATAAAAGAATCTTTAACCTCAAAGATAAATCTTTTAAAATTATCCAGTCAGAGGAACAACAACAACAAAAGAATGAAAAACAACAGAAATCCTGTAAGACTTGTGGGATACCATTAAGAGAACCAATTTGCACAATATAAAAGTCTCAGAAGGAGAAGATAAAAAGGGAAATAAAGCTTATTTTTTAAAAATACATAACAATTTCCAAATCTTGGGAGATATATGGATATTCAGACCTATGAAGCTCAAAGTGCCTGAGAAAATTCAAGACAAAGAGGATTCACTGAAAAGCATTATAATCAAAATTTTAAAAGTCAAATAAAAGAGAAAATTTTGGAAGAATCAGGGAAAAAAAATGACTTATTGCATACAAAAGGACATCTATAGGTTTATCAGCATAAGCGTTGCAGGACCAGAAAGCGTGAGAGGACATGCTCCAAATGTGGGAAAAAAATAAATGTCCACCAAGAGTATTTCATCCAACCATGTTGTTAAATCAGATGACAGAGAGATAAATATTTTACTTGACAAGTAAACGGTGACGTAGTTCATCACCACTAGATCTGTGTTTTAAAAAATCCCAAGGAAAATTTTTCAAGCTAAATAAAAAAGATTAATAAACAAATAAGCTAAATAAATATCATGAAAGCATATGAAAGTACTATATTCACTGGTAAGAGTGAATATATAATCAAATTAAGAACATTTTAATTGCAGTGATCCTTTGTAATAGGCACTTATAATTTTAGTATAAAGGTTAAAAGACAAAGTATTAAAAATAACAATAGCTACAATATTTTTGATGGATATGAAATCTAAACAGATGTAAACTGTGATGTCAGCAACATAAACTGTAGGCAGAGGGCAAGAAAAAATGCAGTACTTTTGTATGTAATTTCAGTTAAGATGTTGTCAGTTTAAGATAGCCTGCTATATCTATATGATACTTTATGTAAGCCTTATAGTAACCACAAAGCAAAAGGCTAGAGTAGATATACAAAAGATAAAAAAAGAAATCAACTAAAGCATACTACTACAAAAACCATTAATTCAGAAAGACAGCAAAAGATGAAGAAAATAAAAAAAAGCCTACAACAACTACAAAACAGACAGAAAACATTCAAATATCCATAGTAGCTCCTACCTATTAATATGTACTTTAAATGTAAATAGATTAAATACTCCAATCCGAAGCCATAAAATGACTGAGTGGATTTTAAACTATGTGCTGCCTATAAGAGACTCACTTCAAGTTGAAGGACACATATAGACTGACAATGAAAGGATGAGAAAAGATAATCTATGTGAATGGAGGCCTAAATAAAGTAAGGGTGTCTATACTTATGTCAGACAAAATAGAAAACTTTAAATAAAATACTATAACAAGAGTCAAAGAAGGTTATTATATCATAATAAAGGGATTAATTAATCAAGAGGATATACAATTAAATATATATATGTAGATAACATCAGAACACCTAAATACGTTCAGCAAATATTAACAAATCTGAAAGGAAAAAGAGACAGCAACACAATAATAGTAGAGCACTTCAACACTATATTTTAAACAATGGACAGATCATTCAGATAGAAAATCAATAAAGAACCATTGGACTTGAACTACATTTCAAGCCAGATGGACCTAGCAAATATATACAGAACATTCCATTCAATGGCAACAGAAAAAAACAAAACATAAAAAACCCCAACATTTTTCATGATAGATGTATGTCAGGCCATAAAACATGTCTTAAGAAATATAAGAAGACTGAAATCATGTCAAGTATGATCACAGTGGTATGAATGGAGAAATTAATAACAAGAGAAAAATTAGAAAATTCACAAATATGCAGAAATTGAACAATGCACTCCTTATAATCGGATGAGTTAATGAATAAATAGAAAAAGAAAAATTGTGCTGAGACAAATGAAAATGTAAAAAAAACCCCTCAAAACCTATGGAACACAGCAAAAACAGTTTTAAGAAAAAAATAAAAAAAAAAACTGGACATCACATCAAAAAACAATTTTCAAAGAGAAGGAAGTTTATAGCAATATACGCCTACATTAACAATAGCAAAAAAGAGATATCGCAACATACCTCAAAAAAGCTAGAAAAAGAAGAACATACTAAGCCCCAAATTAGCAGATTGAAGGAAATAATAAAGATTAGAGTATAAATAAATAAACTTCATACTAGAATGACAATAGAAGAATCCATTAAAACAGAGTGCCCTTTTTGAAAAAGTAAACAAAACTGACAAAATTTTAGCTAGCCTCACCAAAAATAGAGTAAAAGACTCAAAGAAATAGAATTATAAATGAAAGAGAACACATTACAGCTGATGTCATAGAAACATAAAGAATTATGTGAAACTATGTGCAATTACATGCCAACAAATTGCACAGATGTGCAATTACATGCCAGTCCAGAAGAAATGAATAAATTAACAGAAACATGAAACCTACCAAGTATCCTCGACTAGCATGTCAACCAAAGAAGGTTTGGCCAAGTCACTGAGGAACTTGTAAGTCAGAACTTTCTGGCCACCAGAATTTCTGGAACAAGTCAGCCTTAGTATTGCCTGTTGAGGTGTAGCCTCTTAGTAAATGTAGATGAACATTCTTGAGTGCACATCTAAGACCCTTGGTCAGGTCCAGTTAGTCCCTAGAGTTGAAGGTTGGTGATAGGATAATATATTCTCATGGCTCCTACATAGTTTAATTGTATCTAAGTTTTTATTATCTTTGTATTGTTTTTTATATATTAACCATATTAATCATGATGAAAACAAACATAGAAAGTGGCAAACACACTAAATGCTGAGTAATATTTTTTGATTGTTGAATAGTTAGGAGTTTGGTGGGTTTGTTATATGATATATTTGAATATTTTATAGGGGAAGGGACTATTTAAGATGATAATTTCTAGTAATTAAGCTTTACATTTATGTATTAGAACCATTCTTTCCATAAATGAGTAGGTGACAAGAGATTTACTTTGCAAGAGCTTTGTTTTTTAAATTTTAAAGAATTTTTGGTAGTTATAGGGAAATTAGGGATTATCTGTAACTAAATGTTATTTTTAACAAGGGAAATAACTAAGGTTTAAAGTAGTTAGATAATTTTTTCAAAATCACAACAGAAGGTAGTTTTCCATGCCTAGCTTTCAAGTGTAGAGGTGCATCTACTTTCCATACCAATTTTCTCCTTTTATATCTTTGACATAAGAGATACTGATTTCTGGATTAAAATACGCGTCCCCCACCTGCATTCTAGCAGAGCAACCAAACTCAGCATCATTAACTGTTAACCTTTTTGTTTGCTTGGTAGAAGAGGTGAGAGAGGATAACTGGCATTGGGATGGGTCCCAGGGATGTGGAAAGACCCCAGTACGGTTATGCTCCTCCTGCTCTCTGAACTGGCAGCTGAGTCTGGGGTTGACATGGTTCCTGAGTGAGACATCCCTGGTTGCCAAGCTGCCTGAAAATTTCACTCATCTGCTAGTCAACAGGGGCTGGCCACCTGACAATCACAGCAGCCAGTTCAGCCTGTGACCCTTTCAAGGGGAGGAGAAAACAACTGACTTATAGGGAAACCCCAATCTGATGAGAGCTGCCTGTCTGTGTCTCACAGAGTGCCACCCTCCACCTGCCTCTCCTGATAATAGTGAATATTGTTGGGATGATTAAATAGTGATGGCAATGCTGTCACTCCCATAATCACATCTTCTGACCTCTTGACAGGGTGGCAATGATTGCAGATGGATTCCTCAAACACATAACCAGACTTTTCTTCCTCCAATCCCCCAACAGTGATTTTTTCCATGGTTATATAGATTCATCATCTTCTTTCTATAAAAATTCAACTAAAAATCTGAATGAATTGCTTATTCTACAACTCTATTTTCACAGAAGCAACCAATATCTCTGTCCCCAGTGCAAAAAGTGATGATAGATTAAAACATAGGTAAGTAATCAGCATTTGTTGAGAGTTCTGATTTGTTCTGGGAGCAGATGAAAACAAACAAACAGAAGTTGCAGTGCATATTTTTCTGCATTTAAATGTATGAGACTTAAATGAGATGTAAGAAAAAATAAAAAATAGGATATCATTAAGTATTAAATTAAATATGAAGATCCAAAAATGCACAATAATAAGCACTAAGAATAGTAGTAATAATGATAAAATATTAGTACTTGCCATATTTATAAAATTTAGGCATATCAAGGCTATTTTGTGTAAGACTTTTTTCCTCACTAGAGCTTCTGAAGGTGAGCAGAACACAAAATATCATTTCTGCACTAATAAAAAATAAACCGGTTCTTAGAGAGGTAAGTAGTTGTGTGAAATTTCATATAACAATAATATGACAGACTTTGGACAATGACTTTAGTCAATTGAGTCCTATTCTAGTAACTTATGTCAAGAAAATCACTCAATTATTATTGGCTGGAATTATCAGAATCTTTCACATAAATGTTAGATGCTGAGAAAGTAAAATCAATAAGCAAATATTTACAAGACATTTCTACTTTTGGTCTATTTCTATAATAAAATTACTGTGAGACATAAGAAAGCAAGGACATAGAGAAAATTTCCTTTTGCCAACACTGAGGTAACTCCCCACATGAGCACAGTTAAGAGTTGTTTTCAAAAAGGTAACAGGTTGATTTTTTACCTTAACTTCCTGGTAGTCCGAAACATAAAACTATTTATTGACAATTCCCTAAGATTTTGATAGAATATTTTAAGAGTAGAAACATTTGCATTTTCTAGAATTCGAATAAGACTCTAACTAAATCTCAAAACACAACTAGAAAGAAAGAAAAAGAAAAAGAGACAGTGAAAATATGGTCTATTTTTAAATATTAGGTTTACAGTTAGGACTTTGGGGCTATAAAAAAATCCAGATAATTTTCTGTTTTGTGTACAGTAAATGATTAGATCTCAAAGAAAAGGCAAATTCAAGTAGGTAGGGGGAAAAGAATATTTCCAAAGGAGAAGCTGTGTGAAGTGAGAGGTGTTTGGTACTTAGCATGTGGCCAATATAACCCTCCACTGGGTAGGGGAGACTATTTAGGCCAGAAAATTTTGGAGAATGGCATCTGCTGAGATAACAGGTCTTCAATTCTCTCTACCAATGGCAGAAATCTAAGTTTTTCTTCTTTTAAAAGATTCTACAGAAAGTTTGAGGAATTGTCAGAGAATGTCTTTGTGATCAGAAAGTTAAGACAATCATCATCCCATCACCTCTAGAAGAAGGTCCACATGGGGGATGTGCCTTGTCCTTGCGGAAAATTATGCAGTAAAGGCCAGTGGGATGGGCAAACACCAATGCAAGGAGTACTCCTCTATCATACTTTCATATTCTGAACACGATTACTTTTTTCCAAAATAAAGGACAGAAACAAATGGCAAGTGTGGAAATTAGTTCTATTACTGTATACTAAAAATAAACATCATGATATAGGCTATGTTTGTTTCCATAGCACCCTACTTGCCTTGGCCACTCATTCCCTATCCCAGACTTAGATGCCTGAAGTGTTTTCCACAGCCCTTCTCCCTAGTGATACAAGCCATGATTTCCCTTTATACCGCATCAGTACATGCACTCAGACAATCACCACTTTGTAAGGAATGTGTAGGATAAATTATCAGCTAGGTGGCTGCATTGGGTTATGGAAAAAAACTACTGAAGTAAAGAACCAACAGGTGTATGATTTAGTATTTCCAGCTATGTATAAGATCTTAGGCAATCTAAGATATCTTTGAATCATAGTAAATGTGAAATTTCCAACTTTCATGCTTTATAAAGTGACAGGAGAGATGTAAGTTCCAAATGAGTGAGTAAATACAAAAGTGCTAAGAATACAAATATGTTCTTGAAAATTAATGTCATGAAAATCCTTCCATGAAGTACATTTAAGGTGTCCTGAAGGCTGGGCTCGGTGGCTCAGCCTGTAATCCCGCGCTTTGGGAGGCGAGGTGAGTGAATTACTTGAGCCCGTGGGTTCAAGACCCACCTGGGCAACTTGGCGGGACCTCATCTCTACAATAAATCAAAAAAAAATTGGCCAGGCGTGGTAGCACGCGCCTGTAGTTCCAGCTACTTGGAAGGCTGAGGCAGAAGGATCGCCGGAGCCCAGCAGGTCAAGACTGCAGTGGCGGGGAGCGTGCCATTGCACTCCAATCTGGGCGACAGAGTGAGATTCCAACTCAAAAAAAAAAAAAAAAGGTGTCCTGAAAAGAAACAGGATTCTGGTATTTGCTATTTGTTGACATTATTTGTTCTTTGTACTCTGACATTTGACTTGCTCAGATATGCCATTGCCTGTTTTGCCATATCCACCTTCCAAACATGGGATTAATCTCAATATCGAGACCTTATGTGGTCACAGGACTTTATCTCCAAAGACACTAGAGCAGGAGCTTGAAAAATCATCTCCACTCGTGGAGATTGTAAAGCCATTCTCACACTGATTTGCTTCTTTAAGACAAAAAAAAGGGAACTTCAAACATCATGTTATCAGGACTCTGTTTGTAGCTCCAGGTTTAACTCTAAAACCTTACTTCACCCCCCCACTTTGCTCCCTGTCTCTATCTTTCTTGTTATTTCCGTCATAATGGAGCAAAGACTAACAATGCAGGCTTGGTGCAACTCCCTTTGCTGCCTGATGTTCGGATGGGCTTTGGATGTGTGCAATGTTGAAGGAACATTTAAATGATGTTTGTGTGCTGCACAGTCAGAAAAACAACATTTTCACACTGGCTCTTTTTGTCTTCTAAAAGCCAACTATCATAATACAAGAAGATTTTTTAATGGATAGAAATAAATCCAAGTGGCTCTGGCCTACCCCATGAAGCCTCCTGGCTCTGTTGACTCATACGGTTTGCCTTTCCTCAGAACTTTGTGGGCTCAATGACCACATTTCAAATACTCTTGGGTTCCAGCAATACCCTAGAATTAAAAGAGAAAAGAAAGCAAAATAAATCCCTTTCTTCTAGGGTGATAAGTGTTAGCCTTGGAAAACAAACAAATAAAACCAAGGGGAGTCAGTTTCTCCCATTGGAAAAGTCCTGGAGAGCTTCTGTTATGGATTATTAGCAACTCTGGGGCAAAACAAAAGATGTTCTTCACTTTAGTTTGAACCTAGTTCCAGAGTCAAAAACAGATAGCAACAAGTTGTGATTACTTTGAAGGTTGACAAATGTATTTGAAGCAAAATGAAAATGGGAATAATTTAGGAGGAAATAAAAATCAGAAGACTTCACAAATAAAAATTCCAACCAATAGGGGAAAAACTTTTTTTAGCAGAGGAATCTGCATGAGAAAGGAAAAGCAAACAAAAGCATGGTATTTTCTAAGAGCTGTGAAAAAGAAGACCTACTAAAGCACATATTGCATGAGGTGGCCAGGAAAGAGAAAGTAAAATGAAGTTGTTGGGGATGTTTGGATTAAGATTAAGAAATAACAAGACCCTTGAATAAATATGCCAATGAGGTTGCAGATGACAGAAGAGCAAAAAGATTTAACACTTGTATGAAGGGTAAGATCAACTGATATTGCAGGATAGCAAAAAACTACAAAAACTTTAGTTTTGTTATTGAGTAAAATACAGGGTTAAAAGCACAAGAAAAGAAAGTGACTTGGTGAAAAGTTAAGTATCATGTATGCTGTGTCAGATATACCTGAAAAAAAAATGTATCTGGAAAATTGACAGTAGCTGAAAATACAAATCAAAGAGAATCAAAGAGAATAGACCTTCAATTTGTACAGTTTAACAGAACTTAGTAGAGTTAACAGAACTTAAGAAGTATCAGTGATGGACTGATGAAGAGAGTGATCAATGTGGTAGAAAATTAGCCATTATAATGAAGGAGAACAAAGAGGGTGTAGAGTGTAACAACTAGGACAGAAGAGCATTTCATGAGATATGTACTCAACATTGCAAATGTCACAAAGAATCCCAATAGTGTGAGGAAAAAAGATGGTGGTTGTGATGCTGTGTGTGGTGTAGTGTGTTGCTCTGTGGGTTCTTTGATTTCACCACAAAAAGGAATTTCAGAGTGAGTTCCAAGTATAGTTAAAGACAGAATTTATTAGAAAGAAAGAGACATGCTCAAGGGAGAATAGGGGTCCCTTAAGAGAGGATTCATGCTTATGTCTGACAAGAAGCTGTATATACTTTTACAAGGAGGAATAAACAAACCATGGGCAGAAAGTGGAGGGCTGCAAATATCTGGTCACGAGTTTTGATGACCATCTTTCAGTCTTCTAGTCACAAGAACCTTCTAAATAATGAAAGTTACTATTTAACTAGATTTGGGCTTTTCTTAGAACACTGTGTCTGTGTTTTGGGTAATTTTCTCTCATTTCTCTGATCTACTGTACTGTTAATTCTGCATTCCAACCCACAAGGTAGTCAGGTCTGATATGCCTGGTCAGACAGGTGATGGTCATGTACAGATGAGAAAGATATCTGAGTGCTTACCCTGTTTTAATTAGACCTGCTTAAAAAAACCTACCTAACTACTTCTAAACTATATTAACTAATGCCTGACTCCAATGTATTTGAGGATTACCAGTACAACTAACAGATTCACTTCAGGAAGGAGACAGAAAAAAGCAAAATCCCAGAGGGAGAGTAGATGAGAGAGAGAGAGATCTAGACATTTAGATTATGAATAATCTTTGAAACAAGTTTCAAAGTAAAAAAGAAGAGCAATAGGTTGAGGGGAAGGTATCAAGTGAAACCCTATGTGTCAATTACAACCAAGCTCTATCACCCCTTTGTAGAAATTTTAAAGAGAAAGTTTCTCGTGTATTCTAGGTTATCATCTTGGCTCCTATTTCTCAAACTGGAACTATGGACTGTTAGTAATCACCTAGAACCCTTGACTACAGTTCCTATCAATTCGATGCTGTAACCTGGACCAAGGTCTCAAGGGAGGGAGCACAGTGCACTTGAACTTCCATAGGTACAATAAGTGACTCTGTCTCCATTAAGATGTTGGAGTAACTACAGACAAACTGGAAGAGAAATCAGAATTTGGCCTGCTAGGAACAAGCAAAAAACCTGTTAATAAAACTTGAGGTTACCTCTGTGTTGCCATGTGTTTAATACAAACGGAGCAGAAGACAGAAGAGAAGATACCTTGGATGACAAGCTTGATATAGAAATAGAATCCTGAAATCAACCAGGCATGGTGGCTCAAGTCTGTAATTCTAGCACTTTGGGAGGTCAAAGCAAGAAGATTCGCGACCAACCTGGGCAACTTGGTGAGACCGCATCTCTACAATATATAAAGAAAATTAGCCAGGTGTGGTAACGCATGCCTGTAGCTCCAACTACTTGGAAGGCTGAGGCAGAAGTTTCATCTGAGCCTAGCAGGTTGATGCTGGGATGACCGCGAGCATGCCACTGCCCTCCACCCTGGGAGAAATTAGATAGATGATCAGGAATTAGGATGTCTGCAAAAGGAGGGAGACAAACAAGACTAGAACAAGTGGATAGAAAAGCAGATGTTTTATCAAGCAAGTGGATTATTAAAAATGTATGTAAAATCTCAAACAAGAGTACTGAACCAAGTAACAAGACAAGAAGCAACTCAGGTATCAAATACTTTACCTGTGTAGAATTGTATTGGCCAAAACACCAGGAAATAATTTAAAGTTGAAATAATAGAGTCTCTGACCCTACCTTCAGAAGCAAGGCAAATGCACCCAAAGTTAGCTAGGTAGAGCTATAGTAATGGAGATAAATCCAGACAAAATGAAAATTTAGACAAGATGAATGAACATTGAGAAGAAATACTTCTGTACTTGTGCAAAATGGTGACACAGACATATGATCAAGGGTAAGGCCTTTGTAAAAACATCACTTTTAGCCGGGCTCGGGGGCTCAACCTGTAATCCCGTGCTTTGGGAGGCTGAGGTGAGTGGATTGCCTGAGCCCATGGGTTCGTGACCCGTCTGGGCAACTTGGTGAGACCTCATCCCTACAATAAATCAAAAACTTAGCCGGGCATGGCAGTGTGTGCCTGTAGTTCCAGCTATTCGGAAGGATCACCGGAGCCCAGCAGGTAGAGGCTGCGGTGGCCGGGAGCATGCCACTGCACTCCAGTCTGGGCGACAGAGTGAGACTCTAACTCAAAAAAAAAAAAACCCCAAACAAAAAAACCCCATAACTTTTGATTTGTACATGCTTTATTGAATTACAATTTCCTTCCATTTTGTTCACATAGTGACAATGTTCACAAAAGCAAAGCAAATAATAATTGTCATTTGCAGATGAGAAAAGAGTGAACCAGCATACAAGGTCTGACAGGTTTGTGAACTAGCCTAGAAAAAAAGTGCTACATACTTCATTGCTATAAATCACTAGAGTCATCTTCGCAATGCTCCCCTTGGGAGCTATGCACCAATTTTAGTGCCTATTCCACCCATCAACGTAGTTTTGGAGCTCATTTTCTGGAATAGCCGTCAGAACTGTCATCACTATTTGTTGAGGCCTTATGACAATTAAGTTCGTGAACTTGCCACTGTGCGCTTACATTGACAGCACTGTACAAATAACAGTTTTGGAACAATCTCCCTACTTACCTCATCTTTTTGGTTTACCCAAAGATAATGACCTTTTTTTCTTTATCCAAAGATAAAGGAAATATTGAAAGGAAGGCAGTTGATGACCTTCAGGACTGTAATACAATGACAACTCTGATGGCTATTCCAGAAAAAGAGTTCCAAAATTGCTTTGGTGGGTGAACTGAGCAGTGGCATTGGTATATAGCTTCCCAAGGGGAATAGTTCAGATGTGATTGCATAGTAACATTCATTAATGAGATATATAGCACTTTTTCTAGGATAAGTTCACAAACTTAAGTGTCAGAACACATATTAAAGTAATTATCTCAATGTCCCAGTATTATTAGCAGTAAAAACTGGAACATTGGTCAACTGAGTCCTAGTCCAGTGCTTTTCTTTCTCCTCTGGTGCCTTACTTTTGAATTCCAGTGAGGTTTTTATTTCAGATTAGAGCAAAATGATTGGGTAGCCTGATATGACAAATACAAATATTTCATTTTCTTTTCTCTCATCTCCCTTTCTCTCATGCTAACAATATGACAGATTCACAATTCTGCTTTCCAAGGTGAAAAACATTTTTTTCTTTTCTGCTACCCAGGCTTCCTTATGAAGAGATAATGGGATCAAGAAGGAGTTGAAAAAACTGAAACAAAACACCTGAGAGCAAGATGTGCCTGCTCTCCCTGAGTATTCTTGCCTTGATCTGCAAACATTTCTCTTATAAGATCAGGAGCTAAGTCATGTCTCCCCCTCCTTCCCCATCACCCCCTTGACCAGCCTTACCCCCTACTCCCTCTCTTTCCAGGTCTTCTCTCATTTAGGAAATTAGACAAAAATAATGAGATTCTATTTGAATGGTCCTGCAAAGGTAACTAGCTCTTTAGAGCAATAGCTCTTCATCTCAGTGGGGGAAACAAGGAGTGAGTTGGGGAAGGCATTGAGGAGATAATAAAAATGACCAGCTAAATCTCAGATTTAAAAAAAAAGTACCAGAAAGAACAGAAAAGAAAGATGAACTGTTCTCTGAATGGTGGAGCCTTCCAGGAGACCAAATAAGTCTTCTATAAACTGATTTGCCTTCCTGACTGTGATTTACCAGACTGACACCTAATTTGTTCTGAGCACAGTTGATGCCTTAGACACAATGGCGAATGACAGCCCACATAACCTCTCTTTCAGCTTTCATCTCATATATTCCATTTGAAGTTGAGTTCCGACAAGAGAGAGGCACAGAATTAATATTACCTTGGATCGGCTCAGTCTCCAGAGGGAGCAGCAAAAGCTTTTCTGGAAACAATAAACCCTTTAAACATGACAGGGGGAATGGGACCTTAGGAGGTCTCTGAAAGTATCCATTATTAAAGAAAGAGAGGGGAAAACCCTCGTGGGTGACTTTGATTTTTTTTTTCTCAGCAAAAGCAGTGATGAACTAGTGCCAGTTTTACATACAAATTTCAAGATCTGGGATGGTTTATGTTAAAACTCTTGCTTTCTCCTGTCCCTTAGCATATTAAGTAGAGAAGAAAGAATTCATTACGAACCAAATTTGTCAAGTCATTAAAATTCCCATCCTGTTTAATCTTTACACAATAAAATTACAATTAAAATTGATATCTTCAACAACAGAAACCAGAGAGGAAAAACACATTATATATAATCAGATATAATGTGCATGTATGTGTATATATATATGGATACATCCAAATTTAACTATCCAAATGTACACATAAGAAGTATGTGTGAGTCTCAAGAATTAGAGAATATTTTAATTGAAACTTGACGGGTATGGATTTCCACAAAATTCAAACAGGAAAAAAATTATACAGCACACATATGCCTATACAGTGCATATTAATAACAATATTTTATATCAGTAAGATACTTTTATTACCATGAAAAACAAGTACATTGATTCATTCATTGATACTTTTATTACCATGAAAAACAAGTACATTGACACTTAGCACAGATGATCTGAAATTTTTCAAATTTTTTGTCAAGTAATGTTTAATAACTTTTGTCACTGTAATGGTTAGGGGAATAAAACAGAGGAAGCTTAAGTAGAATATACTGTTTATTGAACCTGGAGTTAAAAAATGTATTTTTTTTTATCTTAAATGTCCTACTTATACAAATTGTGTATTCCTTTTGGGCCTCAACATCCTTATCTATAAAATGAAGATAATAATACACATCCCACAATATTGCCGAGAGAATCAAACAAGGCCACTTATATTAGTTATAAGTGACCAAAAATCACTCCTCGGGGCACTGATGGTCCCTGTGGTTCTGACTTAGAAGGAAAGATCATGGGATTGACTAGGGCTGAGCAAAAAGGTCTTGCGGTCCACTTCTGGGTAATATTGGTCCAAGACTGTAAGAAGAATCAAATGGCATCCTACTGCAATTGGAGAGAGTAAGTGTTTTAATTATCCATTGCAGTAGAGCAATAATATCAGCTCAAAATCATAGGGCTTTAAACCAGAGACATTTATCATCTGTCGATTTCAGCCTGTCAGAAATCCAGTCACAGCATCACTGGAAGCCTCTGGCTTAGGACTTCTTGAAGGCTATCATCAAGGTATTGGCCAGGGCTGTAGCCCTCTCAGAGAGGATGGTCTGGGAAGAATACGCTTTCAAGTTCAGCCTTCCTAGCTCACTTGGGTGACTATTGGCTTTGGGTTTTTTCATCAGGTAAAAGGGACCATGGCAGACATGCTTCCAACCTCTCATTATGTTGTTGTCTTTATGAGACAGAAATTTCAATACAAAGATTTACTCCAATAAGAGTGTTGCAATTTACCTTCACTTATGAGGTACAAAGAAATGGCAAATAACTGGAACACAACTAAGCTCAATGAAATACTTAACTCCCCCACTTCCCAGAATTCTCCTTAAAGGAACAAGAGGTCAATTGTAGTAAAGTGAGGTAATGTTAGCAATTTTTCTCAAATAGCCATTTCCGGGATATGTCTTGGGGTCAAGAAACACTAATTTGAATTTCCTACACATTGTTAATTGATGTCCCTAAGGGATCACAGACTTACTCATTTATGCAAGAAAGATTCAGTGATATTTACCAGGTAGAAGTTAATGAGGCAAGAACATAGAACCACACATTTATGAAAATTTTCTGCAGCCAAATGGGATTAAATGTAATTAGGATCTGGGTATAGATCTCTGTTTCTCAGAAGAAAAATTTAAAAAGTAAAATAACCAGAGACTACCATAAAGGATGACCTATATGTGAAGAGTTGATCCCTTAATAACTTTGTTTACTTTCTTCAGGTTGAAAGTGATACCAATAAGGATTTAAAATTTAGTTAAATTAAATTAGCTACAGTTTTTTTAAACTGTGCCTTTCAATTTTACAAAGCACTTTTGCACACATTATCTGCAGCAACTTCAATCATACGCATTTTCCCATTGCAAAGCTCATTAGAACTTTCTGCAGGTGAAAGGTTTTACCTATATTTTTCATTCTTTTTAGCATACTACCATCTACATTCTTCCCAACACACACATACACATGCACACACACAAATGTACACATTCACTCTCACATTTCACCTGACCAGCTCCTAGTAATATTTCAGATCTGAGCTTTGTCATAACTTTTTTCAGGGAGCTTCTCATTTTAGACTGAGCCTTAAAATTAAATGGAATGGCCAAACCAATTATATTAGGATCACATGAGAAAAGGCCAGGCATTTATTTTTTTTTATTTTTATTTTTTAGTTGGAGTCTCACTCTGTCGCCCATACTGGAGTGCAGTGACATGCTCCTGGCCACCGCAGCCTCAACCTGCTGGGCTCCAGCGATCCTTGACCTCAGCCTTTCAAATAGCTGAAACTACAGGCGTGCACTACCATGCCCAGCTAATTTTTTGATTTATTGTAGAGATGAGG
>NW_007247722.1:0-11084 GCF_000164805.1 Carlito syrichta | reverse complement strand
GCCGGAACCCAGCAGGCGAGGTTGCGGTGGCCGGGAGCGGCCTCTGCACTCCAGGCTGGACGACAGAGTGAGACTCCAACTCAAAAAAAAAAAAAAAAAAAAGAAAAAGAAAACCCTGCTCTAGATCCATGAATATAGGAGTGAATCAAAGTTGAAAGATTTTAGCCTGGGATCAGGGCTGGTTTTATTCAGTTCAGGAAAGCAGATGCTTAAATATACTTTATGTTGTGAGAAGGTACTAGTTTCATGTATCTGGAATAGGAGTCCAGAGGACGATAGGGCTTTTTGTTTCTAATATCCCCGTAGTACATAGTCCTACCATTGCTATGTAACAAGCATTAGTGTACTTTCACAAAACTAGCTGTATATCAGAATCTCTTGTGTGGCTTATGAAATACAGAAATATGTAGGTCTGACTCCGTATCTATGGATTTGTAGCTTTGAGATTTAGATGACTCTGAATCTATTGATTGAGAAAACAGTTTTCTAAAGATGATATGACCTCAGTGTGGAAGAATTTTAGATTTCAATTACTTTGAAAATTTACCTAAAGCAGGAATTATATGTCATATACCCTGATAGACGCTCGAACATTTCCAGTGACATGATGTTCACCATTTCTCCTTCATGCCTGCTTCACTGTTACGTAACAATGATTGTTAGCCCATCCTTGCATATATTGTGGGAAAGGAATTTTTAAAGATATAACTGATATTTGCTAGTTACTGTCACCTTTCAAAAAATTGTTAACAGGTATGGGGTTACATTAGTAAACATGATACATTCCCTGCTCACAAGAAACCAAGAGGTGTAAGCAAGAGAAAAGGGAAGTAAGATAGTATGGTAGATACTACCAAAGGGGTTCAAAACAAGGTGACATCAGCCTGTAGAACAGTCACCTAATTCAGTCATAGAGGAGTTCTGGAATGCTTTCTGTAGGAAGTGAATAGAAAGATGAGGGCTAGAGGTTTAGTAATGGTCATCCAGGCGAAATGAGCATGGCTGAAATGGGAAGAAACTTGGCAGGAAATAAGGGGACTGCAGAGCAGAATTCTATGCAATTTCTCCTGGGGTTAAGGTACGTGTGTGTGTGTGTGTGTGTGTGTGTGTGTGTGTGTGTGTGTGTGTGTGTGTGTGTGTGTTGGGACTGAAAGGAATTATAATATAAAGATTTCTGTTTCCCAGAAGAAAAATAAAATAAAGTAAAATAACCAGGTCAATTGTTATTGACCTCTTAACTTTGTTTAATTTCTTCAGGTGATCCCATTCAGGATTTAAAATTGAGTTAAATTAATTCTGGTTTTCCCAGAATGTTCCTCTTCTTAGCCGTGTATGTTCCATGTCCTGGGGAATCCCTTAATCCCTGGTTGTTCATTCCAGAGTTTTAATGAACTTTGATATGACAAGATGGCTAAAATGACTTTATCAAAGAGAAGGTTTATAATAAAGTTTCCTGCTGGCGGTCAGTCTCCTCCTGCATGCATCTTTATCTTGTGTGCATGCAGGAATCACTCTGTCCAGAAAGCAGGGGCTATGGGGTTGAAGGGATGCTAGAACAATGATAAAGACCATCTTGGGGAACTTTACAATTTTTTGTTGCATTATTCAGCCTGTGCCTTCAAAATCACTGTGTGTGCCGTCTTTAATGCAAGTGTTGTGGGTAGGAAGCTGATTCCTGTGCTAGAAAGGTATGCTGAGACAAACCTTTAAAAAATACTCACGAGCCGGGCTCGGTGGCTCAGCCTGTAATCCCGCACCTTTGGGTGGCTGAGGTGAGCGGATTGCCTGAGCCCGCGGGTGCGAGACCCACCTGGGCAGCGAGACCTCATCTCTACAATAAATCAAAAATCAGCTGGGCGTGGTAGCGCACACCTGTAGTTCCGGCTATGTGGAAGGCTGAGGCGGAAGGATCGGCAGAGCCCAGCAGGTCGAGGCTGCGGTGGCCAGAAGTGGCCACTGCACTCCAGTCTGGGCGACTGAGTGAGACTCCAACTCAAAAAAAAAAAAAAATACTCACGATAGGAGAACTCATTACACCCAGAGATGGTTTTCACCAATCTCAACTGATAAGAAAAAAAAAAAGTTGATTAAATTGGTTGGTCAATTCCAAGATTTAAGAGGGAACATTACCAGGAAAAGACAGCTCTGATCTCAGACTCAGAGACAAGACAGATGTGATGTGAGAAAGAAGACAGATGTGATGCTATGCCCTAGAATTTCTTGGAAGAGAGTTTCATGAAAAGCTTTCTTTTAAGTGGCTGTGCTAGTGGGATTTTTAAAGCTGATTAGTTGACAAGACTACTTAGCATATTAGAACTGGATACTCCAAAGTTAAAGATTAAAAAGAATTTTTTCTCCTACTGTCTCTCACTTAATTGCTTTCTGCAGCTTGCCTGAAACAGCTGTCTCCTTATCCTTCCTTAATGAGGCTCGACCGCTGGCATGGAATATTCAATGCCATTTTAAAAATGTGATTCATGAAAAAAATAAAAATCCCCTTTACTATAACTTGCCTGGTAGATGAGAAATTTGGAAACACAGATCCAAGGGGAAACACTAGAAATTCTCACTACCTGCGTTCCATGCCCTAAGAGAAAATGGGAATCTCCAGTGTACTTCTTTAAATTAAAGTGATAATGACTTATTATGTTATTACTTTAATAGATTTTTCATTGTAAAGGAGACTTACAGGAAAAGAACAGTGTTTAATATAAAGAAATTATTTTCATAATTATTTTCATACTGCAGTCAAATTGAAAAGCACTAAAGGACAAATTTTCAGGCACAGGGGAATATTACGATATAAAAATACGGATGACTTCCAGGAGATGTAATCCTAGAGCCCATTATATTTATGATCTTTGTTATTACTAATTCTGCAAACAAATATTCATTCAGCATTGTGTATAATCTAGTACCTACTATTAAGGAGCTGAGGATGTGACAGAAACATAAAGTCCATACACTCATGAGTCTTTCAGTCTAACAAAGAGAGAAATATTAAATGAATGAACCAATACACAAATAAGAAAAATGTGTTAATGATAGTTGTTAGTGATGAATAGGAATGGGAAAACTCCTATTTTATTTTTCATAATTACTCGGCTATAGTAATTATGATGCTTTTCCCCCCCAATAGAACTTCTGAGAGCAGAAAAACTGAAAATAGGGAATTAATCATCTCAAAATTCAATAAATAGTTATTGAGCTTTTAATATATGGCAGGTACTGTCCTAAGTGCTGGAATTGACACTTTCTGTTGAGCTGTGCATCTGTGATTCAGGGTTTAGATTTTGACTTTCTTTACTTATGTATTTGCTTTTTCTTAATTGTTAATTTCTATGTTCTTCTTCATAGTTAGAAGAAATATCTTGATCAAAAAGTTCCTTCTAGTCTTAGATTTCATAGTATGACCTCAAATTGACCAGTTACTCTGCCTGAACTGTCAGAAGAAGGTAGGTTCTGATGCAGTAATACTCAGTTGTTTCCATAATTCGATTTGCAAAACATATTTCCTAGTAGAAACAGCTGATTAGGATGCACTTAACCATATAGTGTTTTCTAGACCATAAATTTTGTGGAATTAATGAAGAATTCATTTATGTGGGATTTATTCCCTTGATAAATATTTATTGAATGTTGACTGTATGCTAGAAATGAATCATAGCATTGAGAAATCCACAATAAAACTAACAAAACAACCAACTCCTGACCTCATGTGAAATTTGCAAGGTGTGATGATTTTTTTTCCTTCGTTTTAAATGTGTTTTTTCTTAGTTGTAAATGTGTTTTTGGATCTATCTACTATGTACTATGTACTTGCGTGCATATTTTTTCTCTGTAAGATTTCCAGAGAATACTGAGAACATTGTGTAACAAAGCAAAAATATTTCCCATAGTTTTGGTCATAAACCTGTTTCCTATTTTGAAGCAAAAAAACAAAATTGCAATCTTTATAATGATATAAAAAAGGTTCACTCAGTCCTTATTCCAGACAAATGGTGGTGACAGAAACTCCAGAGATTTCTGGTTTATGTATATGACTATTTGCTTATGCAGATTTCTATTAGCGTGTGTGTGTGTGTGTGTGTGTGTGTGTGTGTGTGTGTGTGTAGATGTGCATATGGTTTTGCTTTGACAAATACTGTTGCATGTACAGCCATCTACTATGGATGTCTGATAGACTCTCAAGTTTACATAACTATCTCCCACATTGAGTTAATATAATCTTAGGACAAGGATTCTATGAATGTTGTTAATATTTCTGTTTTAAGATGTGGGTAATTATATACTCAGTGATTGGTTTTCAACTCATATTCTTCTATATTTCAAATATATTTATTCTGCTATATAACCAAAATGCCTAATTTTTAAAAAATAGTATTTTGTTCCCATTCCAAGCACAGAACTCTTATAATCTTTGGAGTCTCCTGTGTAATGAGGGTCTTTGTCATTCTAATGAGATGATTCTGGGTTGAGGAGCTTCTAGATAGCTTCAGGTTGGGGACTGGTCTTCAGGAAGACCAAGCCAGAATGAGAGGGTTGAGACTTACAGCCCATTCCCCCCACAACCTCTGACGAGGGGAGAGCAGTAGGAGATTGAGTTCAGTCACCAGTGGCCAACGAGTTAACCAATCATGCTTGTGTAATGAAACCTTCATAAACTCCCCTAAACTATTGGGTAGAAAGTTTCCAGGTTGGTGCACATATCGACATGCTGAGAGGATGGTGCACTCCAGCTCCACAGGGACAGACATTCCTGCACTTGGAACTATTCTGAATCTTCTTAATCTGACTGTGCATTGACATCCTTTATAATAAGCATGTAAATATAAGCAAAGTGTCTTCCTTAGGTTTGTGAGCTGTTCTGTCCAACTATCACAACTGAAGAGGAGGTTGTAGAAACCCCTGCCTTCAGTCTGAAGTACAAATGGCCTGGCACATGGGATTGGCATCTAAAGTTTAGACAGTCTTGATGGGCTGGATCCTTTAGCTTGTGGAATCTAAAGCTAACTACAGGTTACATCTTCTGTGATGTAGTTCTGGCTAGCAGTAACTCTCGAGAGTTTTAGGAACTACTTTGCTGCATCCTGGGGAGTAACACTGTAGGGATGGCTGTGGAGCTTTTACTTTAGATGGGCTTATTGGTCCCAGTTTTTTGTTTTTTTTCTCTTCTGTAATACTGTTATATATCTTAACATTTTCCATGGTCTCATGGAGGCTGGAGTATATTGAATTTGGGCTTGACTATGAAGATTACTTTTCCAATGAGACATTAGCAACAATGACCTGCACAGACACTTGACAATGCAAATTTCAGGTTGGTCATGTTTCCTCATATTTGTTCTTTTTGTCACGAGGAATAATAAAACCATTTTCATGGGGCATGAAAACAGTTCATGGCACAATGGAATATATATACTATATATATATAGTCTGAAGGTAAACCAATATCACCTAAATTCACTGAACCTTAATTAATACTTCACACATATGCAAGAAATGTCAGCCACTGAGTGTTTGGGTGGTTTGTTATATAGCACTGTTGTACAACTGACCAGTACAGATATCCAGGCAATTTGTCTGAAACACATCACCAAGTTCTCTAGACCTAAATTTTCCTGCAGCCCTAACAGATTAATATAGGGAGCAGATGAGGGAACCTCCCAGTGGAATAAAGCTTGTCATAGAAAAACCATGTGTGTCGCATTTTTTGTGAACTGAGAAACTTACTGATTACTAATAAGTGCAGATTAGAATTAGAGCTCTAAAATAAATACATAAAATGGTGTTAATTTTAAATATTATAGGTCAATTACACAAAATTAGGGTGTGCTGATCTTCAAATTAGCTGGTCTTCACATTTTCTCTCCCAGGAATATGAGAGTGAAGGAACCAGTTGGTTGAGGTAAAAGGCAACAATAAAATGCTTTGAGTTAGAGATGGGATTAGGGCAAACTGAGAGCCCTAGTAATGCCAAAGTTCTATGGAACAAAAACAGAGAGTTAGCACATGAAGCAGGTCGGAAGAGAGAAGGGATTTGAACATAGAATGAGGAAGAGATTAAATTATTTATTTTTTATTTTTTACTTTTTTTATTTAAAAATTTTTTTTTTTTTAGTAAACATTTTTTATTATAAAATTGTGGGGTACAGTTAAGGATTAGGTATACAAACGTGCATCATTCAGGCACCCTTGTTAATAAAGGGTGTCTCCCCATCCCCAGACAGATATTGACTACGTTAGTCCCACCTCCCTTCCCCTCACTACCCCCCCATAGTTTCCCACCACTGTCAGTCCTTTTTTTTTTTTTAAAGTATTATGGTAGATGATCAAGGTCCACTATATGAGTGAGAACATGTGATACTCAGATCTTTGTTTCTGTGAGAGATCACTCAGTATTATAGACTCTAGCTCCATCCAGGTTGCTACGAAATTCATGATTTTATTTTATTTTTTAAAGGCTGTGTAGTATTCCATTGTGTATGTGTACCACATTGTTTTAATCCAGTCCTCTTTTGATGGACAGCATGGTTGGTTCCAGGTTCTTGCTACTGTGAACAATGCTGCGATAAACATTCATGTGCAGGTATCTTTTTTATAGAGTGATTTGAGTTCTTCAGGGTATATTTCCAGTAGGAGAATTGTAGGGTCATATGGGAGGTCGATATTTAGAGCTTTTAGGAATCGCCACACTGCTTTCCACAGAGTTTGCACTAGTTTACACTCCCACCAACAGTATAGGAGTGTTCCCTTTTCCCCACACCCTCTCCAGCAACTATCATTTTTTGAATTATTGATGATGGCCATTCTGACTGGAGTTAGGTGGTATCTCAGTGTGGTTTTGATTTGCATCTCCTTGATGATTAGTGAGGTTGAACACTTCTTCATGTATCTGTTGGCTGCTCGGATGTCTTCCTTTGAGAAGTGTCTGTTCATATCTTTTACCCACTTTATAATGGGGTTGTTTGTTTTTTTCCCTCTCAGAACGTTTGAGTTCCTTATAGATCCAAGATGTTAAGCCTTTGTTGGACCTGGAGTTGGCAAATACTTTTTCCCAGTCTGTGGGCTGTCTCCCTGCTCTCTTGATGGTTTCTGTGTCTTTGCAGAAGGTTGTCAGTTTAATGAGGCCCCACATGTCTATCATATCTCTAATGGCCTGTGGGTTTCAGGTTTTGTTCAAGAATTGGATGCCAGTTCCAATTTCCATAAGGGTATTTTCTAAGGTTCTTATGGTTTGAGGTTTTACATTTAGGTCTCTGATCCATTTAGAGTTAATTTTTGTGTATGGGGACAGATAAGGGTCTTGTTTGAGTCTTCTACATGTGGTCAGCCAGTTTTCCCAGCACCATTTACTGAATAGGTTCTCTTCTCCCCAGTGGTAGGTGATGGAGGCTTTGTCGAAGATGAGTTGGTTGAGAAATTGAGGTTTAGCTTCTGGAATCTCAATTCTATTCCATTGGTCTATATGCCCGTTTTTGTACCAATACCAAGCTGTTTTGATTATTGTAGCTTTATAGTAAAGTTTGAAGTCTGGTAATGTGATACTGCCTGCTTTGTTTTTCTTGCTGAGGATTGTTCTGGCTATTCTTGGACGTTTGTGTTTCCATATGAATTCCTGTATTGTTTTTCTAGGTCTGAGAAGAATGTTGTTGGTAATTTGATAGGTATTGCATTAAATCTGTAGATTGCCTTAGGTAGGATGATGTCCATGACATCTTCACAATGTTGATTCTTCTGATCCATGAGCATGGGCTATTTTTCCACTTGTTCGTGTCATCTTTGATTTGTTTGAGCAGTGTTTTGTAGTTTTCATTGTAAAGGTCTTTCACATCTCTGGTTAGGAAGATGCCAAGGTATTTCATTTTTTTTGTGTGTGGCTATTGTGAATGGAATTTTGATTTTTATTTTGGTTTCTGTTTGGTTATTATTAGTGTAAAGAAATGTGATTGTCTTTTGTACATTTATTTTGTATCCTGAGACTTTGCCAAAGTCCTTTATCAGTGTAAGGAGGTTTTTGACAGATTCTATTGGGTTTTCAAGGTACATGATCATGTCATCTGCAAAAAGAGATAACTTGACTTTCTCTTTTCCTATTTGGATACCCCTGATTGCCTTCTCTTCTGTGATTGCACTAGCCAGGACTTCCAATACTATGTTGAACAGGAGGGGTGAGAGTGGTCATCCTTGTCTTGTTCCAGTTTACAGGGGAAATGGTTCCAATTTTTGTCCACTTAGGAGTATGCTGGTGTGGGTTTCTCATAGATGGTTTTTACTATTTTGAGGTATGTTCCCCGTATGCCTAGATGTTTGAGGGTTTTTATCAAGAAGGGGTGCTGGATTTTATCAAAAGCTGTTTCTGCATCTAGTGATATGATCATGTGGTTTTTGTTTTGACATCTGTTGATGTATTTAATTACATTTATGGTTTTACAAATATTGAACCAGGCTTGCATCCCAGGAAAGAAGCCTACTTGGTCATTATGGATGATTTTTGAGATGTATTGCTGAATTTGGTTTGCTAGGATCTTGTTGAGAATTTTGGTGTCTATGTTCATCAAAGATATTGGCCTGTAGTTCTCTTTATTTGTTGGATCTTTACCTGGCTTGGGTATCAATGTGATGTTGGCTTCGTAAAATGATTTGGGGAGAGTTCCATCTTTTTCAAGCGCCTGGAATACCTTCAGTAGGATTGGTATCAGCTCCTCCTTAAATGTCTTGTAGAATTCTGCTGGAAAGCCATCTGGACCAGGGCTTTTTTTTTGTAGGAAGTTTTCTTATTACGTAGTCAATTTCCTTGATTGTTATCGGTCTATTTAGGGCCTCAATTTCTTCTTGTTTCAACCTAGGCATGTTGTGTATGTCAGAAAGTCCTCCATTTCCTTAAGGTTTTCAAGTTTGTTTCCATACAAGTGTACGTAGTAGTCTCTAATGATCTTTTGTATTTCTTCAGGGTCAGATGTGACTTCATCTTTTGTGTTTCTCTTTGTGCTTAGTTGGGCTTTTTCTCTCTTTTTCTTGGTCAGTATAGCTAGGGGACCATCGATCTTGTTTATCCTTTCAAAGAACCAGCTTTTTGTTTCATTGATTTTTTTGTATTATCTTTTTGTCTTCTATGTCCTGGATTTGGGCTTTTATTTTGGTGATCTGGATTCTTCTGCTAAAATTTTGTGGTCTTGCTTTTCCAGCTTCTTTAGGTGGCTTGTTAGGTTGTTAATTTGTGTTCCTTCCATTTTCTTCATATGTGTTTGTAGGGATATAAATTCCCCTTTTACTACAGCTTTCAAGGCGTCCCAGAGATTTTGGTAAGATGTTTCTTCATTTTCATTTGCTTCCAGTTATCTTTTGATCTCTGTTTTGATTTCATCATCGACCCAGGAGTTGTTTAGCATCATGCTGTTTAGTGTCCATGTCTTTGTGAGTTTTGGGGGGACTTTGTTGGTGTCAATGTTTATTTTATTCCACTCTGGTCTGAGAAGGTGCGTGGTAGAATTTCAGTCCTTTTAAATTTCCTTATGCTTGATTTATGGCCAATTACGTGGTCGATCTTAGAATACGTTCCATGTGGTGATGAGTAGAATGTATATTCTATGGTCTTTGGATGGAGTGTACTGTAGGTATCAATTAAGTCCATTTGGTCCAAAGTCACATTGAGGTTCCGGATCTTCTTGCTGATTTTTTGTCCTGATGATCTGTCTAGGGTTGTGAGTGGGGTATTAAAGTCCACAGTTATGATGGTGTTAGAGTCAATATCTTTCTTTAGTTTTCCTAGAAGTTGCTTTATAAAAGTTGGCACACCTATGTTGGGTGCATATATGTTTAGGATAGATATTTCTTGTTGATGGATTGAGCCTTATATCATTATCTAGTGGCCTTCTGTATCTTTTTTGATTTTTAATAGCTTGAAGGGTATTTTGTCTGAAATTAAGATCACTACTCCTCCTTTCTTTTGTATTCTGTTCACCTGAAAGTTTGTTTCCCATCCTCTTACCTTGAGTCTGTGAGTGTCCTTTCTAGTGAGGTGAGTCTCTTGAAGGCAATAGATTGTTGCCTGATGATATTTTATCCATTTTGCCATTCTATGTCTTTTCAGTGGTGCATTTAGTCCATTCACATTTAGGCTAATAATTGAAATGCAAGAGTTGATCCCTGTCAAAAAGGTTCTTACAGAGTTGTTCCTGTTTGTTTGTTGTCTTTATTTGGGTTTTGGAGTTGGCTCATGTGTGTTTTTAATCTTTTGTCGGTACTCTTATGAAGAATGTTGTTGTTCTTTATTCTTTTTCTTCTGTGTTCAGTACTTTCTTAAGTGTTTCTTGTAGAGGTGGTCCGGTGACAGCGTAGGTTCTTAGGGATTGGATATCTGGAAACGATTTCAATTCTCCCTCACTAAAGAAGTTTAGTTTGGCTGGGTAGGTTATTCTTGGTTGAAATTGTTTATCTTTTAGAACTTTGAAGATAGGGCTCCAGGCTCTCCTAGCCTGAAGGGTTTCTGTGGATAAATCTGCTGCTATTCTAATTGGTTTTCCCTGGTAGGTAGTCTGGCCTTTTTCTCTTGCTGCCTTTAGGATTTTTACTTTCATAGTTACTTTGTTTAGGCAAATTATTATGTGTCTGGGAGTTGGTCTTCTCGTTTGTTGTCTTGCAGGGGTTCTCTGAATCTCTTGTGTTTGAATTTTTTCCTCCTTGATGAGGTGAGGGAAGTTTTCTTGAATGATTTCATGAAATGTTTGTTCCAGTGTGGCTTCTGTTTCTCTCTCTGCCTCAGGAAGCCCAATTACTCTTAGGTTCGGTCTCTTGAAGTGATCATTCATCTCTTGAAGGTTTTGTTATGTTTTGTTGAGCTTCTTTTCTATGCTTTTGACAGTTTGGGTTAGTTCTGTGTTTTGGTCTTTGAGCTCTGAGATTCTTTTTTCTGCTTGGCTAATTCTGCTTTCCATGCTTATTAGTCTGTTATTCATTTCCATCACAGTATTCTTTACTGCTGTTATTTCTGACATCAGCTCCTTCCTATTTTCCTCTTGTCTCTCTTCAATTTGTTTAATTCTCTCCATTAATGTCTTGATGTCTGGGTTTGTTGCATGTGA
>NW_007247721.1:1468680-1472376 GCF_000164805.1 Carlito syrichta | reverse complement strand
CTACACTCCAGTCTGGGCGACAGAGTAAGACTCCAACTCAAAAAAAAAAAAAAGAAGTCAGGGAAGCCCAAGGTATCTGGACGTTATCAGTCACATGACATTGTGCAACTTGCTAAATATCTCTGGTGTTCAGTTTCCTCATCTGGGAAATGGGACAATTCAAAAGCTGTTGGGGGACAGTAAAGCAAGGTAATGGTTATCCTTCTGTGCCTCAGCTGTGAAACAGGCAGATTATTAGCAGAGGAAGAGTCAGCTAGATAGTGTGCTTTAGGGCTAGAGAGACTGAGGTGGGTGACATTTGAATGTCAGAATCTTAGCACGGTGACCTCCGGTCTGATCCAGCCAGTGCCAGCATCCATGGGGTCGTGGCTGGTGGCTAATATGAGGCAACAGGGGGTGCCAGGCAAGAAGTCAGGGCTCGTGCAATCTAGGAAAGGTGGGATGGAGCTCAGTCTGGGCCTCATCAAGGGTGAGACCCAAGGTAGGGGGTGAGTTAATGGCCTGAGGGCTTCTGTTCAGAGTTAGAGGGAAGATTGCAGGTTGTGGTTTGGGGCTATGATAATTTAAGGCAGCAAGAACAATTCAGGAGCCCACCCATGCAAAGGGGTAGGGAGGGGAAAGGGGAGGGTAGAAACTGGGCCCCTAATGTACTGCCAGGTCTGGTCAAGGTCAGCTAAGGACCTGCCATATTCTGTGTGGGCATAAAATTTCATCTACAGTATTTATCACATGATCTGTGATATAGGTATGGCTTCTGTTTTTACAGATGAGAAAAATGAGACCCAATGAGGAACTTGCCTGAGGTCTTACAGCTGGTAAGAGGTGAGCCAGAACAAAAACCCAGCTCTGTCCTCTGCCAGAGGCAGCCTTTCTAACTCCTGGAGATTGGGCTGTGATATCCCCCTGCTTTGGGAAGTATGTTCTTGACAAGCTTGTTCATAGCAAACTAATGGTACTTGGAAATCTGAGGCCTGTGTATCTAGCACTTAGATAAGAGTCCCTTTCCTTTCACCATTTGCTCAAGCACCATGGCCTTTGCAACCCTCCTTGTCCCTAACCTAACTAGGGCATTAAAACTTCTTGAAAACACGTTCTTGCTTTTCCTTTCTCTCTGGAAGGCTAAACTGGAAATTAAAGCTAAAAAGACTTCTGCTGCAAACAAGGAAAGCCTTGTCTATAAGGATCATAACATCTTTTCAATGAGAACTAAGGGTGTGGCGTGGCTTTCTCTTGAGGGACTTGTGAAGAAAATTGACCATAGTTGTTATATTTGCTTTGTTCAGGGGGACTAGAATCTATCAGTGATCTAAGGCCCAAATTAAATTTTTGCTTGCATATAAGTTTCTCGTTGGTAAAGTCTGAATGTTTGTGTCAAAATCCACATGTTGAAACCTAATCTCCAAGGCAAGGGCACCAAGAGATGGGGCCTTTAGGAGGCGATTAGGTCATGAGGACTCTACTGAGAGTGGGTAGTGCCCTCGTTAAAGAGGCAAGGGAGCTTGGTTGCTCTTCCCTTTCATCAGATATCAAACCTGCTGGTGCCTTCCACTTGGACATCCCAGCCTCAGACCTGTGAGCAATAAATTTCCATTGTTTATAAATTACCAAGTCTAAGGTATTTTGTTATACCAGCCTGAACAAACTGAGACATTTGTTAACTTATATTACTGAGAAAAATTGACACATATTTTACAGATATTATTTATCAATTTATTTACTTGCATACAAAATCTATTTTGTATGTGCTTGTGAGTGACACTGCCTTTTGCATTATTGCTTTAATGGCAAGTTGATTAGTCTACATCTGTTTCAAAGTTTGCACTCAGGCCACAGTCATGGGGTTGAACAAACTCTTCCAAATCTCCATCTAATCCCTAGATCTTTTTCATATGCCTTGCCCAAAGTACCTATAGATGTGATGGGACACCTGCACAGAGAAAGACAGAATGTGGAGAACGAAATAAAGAAGTATTGGATTATAATTCAGAGTATGACATATTTATGAGTTCATACTGATGTAAATAAATATTTAAGAATTTATTTGAATAAATAAATTGCAGTAAAGAGACAAATCTCCCATGCAGAAGAATTCCAAATAAATTATGTAGATATTCCACTCTCAGAGAAGTGAAACATAACTCTATTAGTTTCCTGTGGCTGCTGTAACAAATGACCACAAACTTGGTGACATACAACAGCAAATATCTCTTCTTTTACAGTTGTGGAGGCCAGAAGTCTGCAATCAGCATTACTGAACCAAAATCAAGGTGTTGCTAAGTCCGTGCTTTTGGGAGGCTCTGGGGAGAATCCATTCCTTACCTCTTCCAGCTCCTAGTAATTGTTGGCCACAATACTCCAGTCTCTGTCTCTGTGGTCACATTGCTTTCTCTTATTCTGGATCAACCTCCCACTGCCTCTCTCATAAGAACACTTGATCGCTGGGCTCGGTGGCTCAGCCTGTAATCCCGCGCCTTTGGGAGGCTGAGGTGAATGGATTGCCTGAGCCTGCGGGTTCGAGACCCGCCTGGTCAACTTGGCGAGACCTCATCTCTACCATAAGTCAAAAAAATTAGCCAGGCATGGTAGCGCGCGTCTGTAGTTCCAGCTACTTGGAAGGCTGAGGCGGAAGGATTGCTGGAGCCCAGCAGGTCAAGGCTACGGTAGCCGGGAGCGGCCACTGAACTCCAGCCTGGGTGACAGAGTGAGACTCCAACTCAAAAAAAAAAAAAAAAAAGAACACTTGATCAAAATCAGGGCCCATTCAGATAATCCAGGATAATCCCCATATATCAACATCTTTAATTTAAGCACAACTGCAAAATCACTTTTGACATAAAAGGTATCATTTCCAGATTCGGGGACTAGTAGGTGGACATATTTGAGGACTATTATTCACCACACTCCCTACTCCTTATGTGTGGGCTGTGCATAGTGGCTTTTGTCCAAAGAGTATAGTTTGAAAGGGAGGTGAAAGAGTGTAACTTTACAGTGGAGAAACCTGACAAACACTACCTGAGCAAGTGATCAAGGCCAACATCAAGGGTGATAAGTCATGTAGATGGTAAGTGCCCTTGATATGCTGTGATGAGAATGGCGTGTTCACCTCTGGGATCTTCTTCCCCAAATCACATAACTGCAGTCTAAGCACGAGAAAAACATCAGACAAATCTCAGTTGAGGCGCATTCTACAAAATACCTACAATCAATTAAACCTGTTGTCATAACTTTGAATATTAAAGTGAAAAGGTCAAGGTATTGATCCTCTTCCTCCCAGAATGCTCCTTGTCCCTTTGGCAAATTTGCCCACTAATTCCCCCAAAACTTTTAAGTTCCTTTTATTAAAGGGTGTGGGGTAGGGACATCCTAATTCTCTCTGCTTATGGAATGAATCCAGGACTCTGTTGAGCAAAAAATAAAAGTAACCACACAAAAAGTTTTTGTTTTGTCACATGAAGTTTTTGTTCTGTCTCTTGTAAAACCATGTGTGCTTTTTTGCTTTATATCAGCATAACTGAAAAAGGCTACTCAAGTAAGTCTTCTCAAAATAAAAGTCTGCTCAGAGATTTCTTGGTGTTGGTATAAGCAGGAAAGATTGATAACTTTGTTGTTGTTTTTGAGTTGGAGTCTCACTCTGTTGCCCAGACTAGAGTGCAGTGGCCGCTCCCGGCCACCGCCGCCTCGACCTGCTGGGCTCCG
>NW_007247721.1:1429439-1468403 GCF_000164805.1 Carlito syrichta | reverse complement strand
GGCCGGAAGTGGCCACTGCACTCCAGTCTGGGCGACAGAGTGAGACTCCAACTCAAAAAAAAAAAATTACTGGGCAGACACAGTAATCCCTGCATGTTGGGAGGCTGAGGTGAGAGGATGGCTTGAGTCCAGGAGTCTGAGGCTGCAGTGAGCTTTGATCATGCTTCTGCATGCTACCCTGGACAATAGAGTGAGATCCTGTCTCAAACAAACAAGCAAACAAACAGAAAACAGCAACAGCGACTTAAAGTTTGAACTCTCTGGACACCACTCTGCACAAGGTGAAAGAGGAATAAAATGAAAGTCACCATGACAGATTGTATTTTCCAAAGATGGCTGCAATATATTCTATCTCATATCGTAAGCTTGGTACCAACCCTGAAGTCTCCTCCAGACTGCCCATCCATTGACCCCAGCCTCTCTCATGATTATTCTCTCTCCCGTTGGCGTCATTTCTTTTCTTGTCTAGTCTAGGATCAGTGGTTTTTTAATAGTCACTCCTTCTTTCCCCTGTCACACTTTTTTGGCACAATCACAGCTGTAATCGAACCTAACTATTCATGTTGTCACAGCTACATTTAGCTGCGGTGTTTTTTCCCACTTAGATGTCATGATGCCTTCTCTTGAATGAGCATTCACCACAGCCTAGCCACCACACTGTGGTTCTCTAGTAAGTTTACAGCTGATCAAGTGGCTTTTTTGAATTGCTCTTTTTCTTAAGTCTTCTGATATCGTCCTTGCTTCCCTCAGCTGATAAAGCTCACCCCATGCAGGGATTATAGGCATGAGCCACTGTGCCTGGCCAGTAATTGTTTTTAAACCAGCAACTTGATTGTTAAAAAGTTATCAATCTTTCCTGCTTATAACAATGGAAATACCAAGAAAGCTCTGAGCAGACTTTTATTTTGAGAAGACTTATTGAGTAGCCTTTTTCAGTTATGCTGATATAAAGCAAAAAAGCACACATGGTTTTACAAGAGACAGAACAAAAACTTCATCTTTTTTATTTTTTGCTCAACAGAGTCCTGGGCCTAGTTCTATAAGCAGACAGAATTAGGATAACCCTACCCCACACCCATTAATAAAAGAGAATGGAAGGGTTTGGGCAGAGGCTCCTCCATCTTCCTGCCACTCAAGCTATAAACCTCTCCACACCTATACCCATATTATCCCTCTTTCCTCTTAATACTGAAGGATATATCTGCCCATTTTGTCTGGATCTCTTTGCTTCAATAACTTCACTCTTGTGGTCAACTCATCTTTTGCATGCACCAATCTTCTCTCTACTGGATCCCTTTCTTCACATACAAACATGCTGTGATCTCTCATTTTAGGGCATAACAAAATAAACTCACTTTCCCCTTGCATCCTCCTGCCCTCTGATTCTTTGCTCCCCCTCAGTGTAGGCCTTCTGGAGAGTTGCCTGTCTCTCCTGCCTTCACTTGGTCACTTCACATTCATTCTTCAACCTGCTTTACTCTGGATCCTGCCTCTGTCTCAACCTCCTGGGTTCAGACGATCCTTCTGCCTCAGCCTCCCAAGTAGTGTGCCACCACGCCCGGCTAATTTTTTTTTTGATTTTTTGTAGATACAGGGTTTTACTCTGTTGCCCAGGCTGGAGTGTAGTGGCACATTCACAGCTCACCGCAGCCTCAAACTCCTGGGACCAGGTGATCTTTCCACCTCAGCCTCTGGAGAAGCTGGGACTACAGGTTCATACCACCACAGTGGTTAATTAAAAAAAAAATTTTCTGTAAAGACGGGGTCTCGCTGTGCTGCCCAGGCTGGTCTAGAACTCTTGGGCTCAAGCAATCCTCCTACCTTGGCCTCCCAAAGTGCTGGGATTGCAGGTGTGAGCCACTGTGCCTGACTTCACACGCTGTTTCCAAAACAAAACTAAGGACTCTTCTCAAAACTGGTTCTTTCCTGGTGTTTCCTATATTGGTAGATGGCATAGCTGGCACCGTCATCCCACATAGTTGCTCAAGCCCAAAGCTTAGGAAGCATTCTGGATTCCTCCCTTTCCCTCACCCCTCTACTTTCAAACCACTGGCAAGCTCTGTTGAAATAACCTCCCTGGTGTTTTAGATACAATGCGCTCCGCTCCATCACATTATCCTTGTCTGGCCATCATCTCTCACAGGGCCTTCTGCTATGGATTTCTTACAGGATTTTCCAATTTCACTCTTATTTTCCTTCAATCTCTACAGGGGGATTTTTTTTTAAAGGGTAAATCAGATCATGTCGTTACACTGCCTGAAATCTTTTAGTGGCTTCCCACTGGCTTAGAATAAAACCCCAAGTCCATAGTCCACATAGGGTCTATACAGCCCAATGACCTGACCTCTGCCTGTTGAGCTCACCTCATCCTGTACCACCCTCCTGACGCTACTGCTATTGCCATCCTCTCTTCTTTTAGTGTCTTGAGCATTTCACTGTTGTCTATTACCCAGGGTCTCTGTCTTCGACTCATCATCTTCCGGTTTACTTCTTTCACCTTTCTCCATCCATAATTATCTTATTTATTGCTTTGTTTAGTTGTTTACAGCTTCTTTTGCTCCCCTGAATATATATGCTCCAAATGGGCAGGGATCTTTACATTTTGGCTCATGTCTGTATTCCTGGTGTCCAGAACTCTGACTGGAAAGACCCTCAATAAATGATTATTAAAACACATTTGAATGACTGAATAAGTGAATGTGTATTGGGACCTCAAATATAGAGAGGGATAATGCCAGCTCAGATCTACCAAACAGGTTCATATGCTAGACTCTGTGCCAAATGCTTTCTTTTATAATCTCATTTAAGCCTCACTACAACCTCAGAAGGGGGCACGAATATATACATCTGATGGATGAGAAGACTGAGGATTAAAGAGATTACATCATTTGACCAGGGTTCTAAGCTGGTAAGTGATTTTCAGGGCTCAAATCTAGATCCTTCTCATGCTGGAGCTCACAGGCATAGCCACATAACCAGAGAGAGAACACTGTCTCTTGGTGGCACCACTGAGCTTTAGCCATGTGATCACAGCCTGTCAGGGATCATAGAACCATTTTCAAAAAATCAAGTTTGGATCGGGCTTGGTGGCTCAGCCTGTAATCCCAGCACGTTGGGAGGCCGAGGCAAGTGGCTTGCCTGAGCCCGTGGGTTCGAGACCCGCCTGGGCAACTTGGCAAGACCTGTCTCTACAATTAATCAAAAACTTTGCCGGGCTGGTAGTATGCACCTGTAGTGCCAGCTACTTGGAAGGCTGAGGCAGAAGGATCACCAGAGCCCAGCAGGTCGAGGGTGCGGTAGCCGGGAGTGGCCACTGCACTCCAGTCTGGACGACAGAGTGAGACTCCGACTCAAAAAAAACAAAAAATCAAGTTTGAAGAATAGCCGGGGAACTTTTTTGAGGGACTTAACAACAACAATAGCAGATTTTAAAAGAACACATGGAAACAAAAAGAAAAAACAACACTCCAACAGCTGTCTTTTCCCTCCCGGTGTTGGGAGGAGAGCCAGCGGAGGAGGACAGGAGAGGTGAAAACCTTGGGAAGTGGGGAGGGCGTGGTAGCTGTGACAGGGACTCTGGCAGCACCCATGACACCGATCTTGAGGTCCTACTGGATGCATGTCTGAAATATTTCCTGACTCCAGCTCCTTCTCTCTGTCCTCACTTCCACAGCAGTAGTTAAGAAGTTTATCGCACCTCATTCTGAGCAATGGGCACGCTCATTTTTCCAGCTGGTGTCCACAATCCAGAATCCAGCCAAGGGCTTCCTTCTGAAACTCATTCCTCTCTGGAAAGCTCCAGAGCTCTCCTCTGGTCCTGGCCAGCCTGCTATTCTCAGGCTGCCTCCCACTTTCATCTCCGGCCTCAATTCCCACCCACCCACGGTAGCTCTCGGCCCCGGCGCCAGTCATGTTCGTGCATCCTCTTCCCAGCCACTATACTGTTGTCAGTGTTCCATCCTCAGCATGAAATGTCTCCCATCACTTAAGGAGCTCAGTCCAAGCACATCTTCCCTTGGAGAGGTGGCCATTTCTCTGCTCAGAGTCCTGGTGATCTCTTGCAGGTCACCCTGAGGACATCCTGTCAGCACTGCAAGGGAGTGGGTGAGTTTGGCCACCTCTTCCCCTAGTCCCTGAGCTCTTTTGGAGCGCTTATTCATTATTGTATTCTTTTTTGTTTGCATATTTTATTTTTCTTTGTGTGAATAGCTTTAGGGGGTACAAATAGTTTTGGGTTACGTGGTTGCATTGTATAGTGGCGAAGTCTGGGCTTTAAGTGAACTCATGCCCCCACCTGTGCACACTGTACCTAATAGGTGATTTTTTGTCTCTCCACCCTTTCCCCTCCTCCCCCTTCTGAGTCTCCAGTGTCCATTATATTGTTCTCTCTACCTCGGCAGATCCTTAGTTTGGCTCCCGCCTATAAGTGAGAACAAGTGGCATTTGGTTCTCTGTTCCTGAGTTAGGTCACTTAGAATGATGTTCTCCAGTTCCATCCAAGTTGATGCAAAAGACATTAGTTCATTCTTTTTAACAGCTAGATAGTATTCCACAGTGCATATACATCACATATTTATTATTCACTGATCAAATAGATGGACATTTAGGTTGATTCCACGTCTTTGCAATTGTGAATGATGCTACAGTGTATTATTGTAGTCTTCAAACCCGTAGTGCTTACTAAGTAGCGCATGCTCAGGAAATATCTGCTGAGTGAGTGAATGAAGGAAATAAGGTTCTAGACACAGTTCAACTTCTCCAGCTACATGCCAAGAAGAAGGCAGGTCTCTGGTGCCATCGAGAAAGATGTGCATCTAAATTGTTCCTGGGCGGGGCAGTGACCAGTCTCTTGTTTGCCTCCTCTTAGGTGAAGAAAAATAAACCAGTGAGTGGCAGCTAGGGTGAGACACTGTTTTCTCTGTCGAGAGTTGGCATGAGATATGAGGAGAGAGAGCCCTGGTGGCGAGGACTTCCCGGCCTGGGAAACCTCAGGAACTTGCCTGCACACAGGTGAGGTCATTTGGCTGCACACCTGTAAAAATGAAAGGTAGGGGTTAACCACAGCTCGCTTCTCCACATCTTCTTGCCCAGCTCCACCCTAGAATGGTGCTCATGAGCTGTTCCCAAAACACTTGCCGGGGGTGGGTGATGGTGTTTGCTTAGAAGAAGCTCCAGAAACCAGGCCTGACACTGGCAACAAGCATCCAGCAGTGGTTCTCAAACTTGACAGCACTTTGAGATCACCTGGGGAGCTTTTGAAACCCAAGGATGCCTGAGCCCATCCCCAGAGATTTTGACTTAATTGGTCTGGGTGGAGACAAAGCATGGTAGTTTTAAAAGCTCCCCAGGTGATTCTAATGTGCAGTCAGGTCTAAGAAACCCTGTGCTAAATGGATTAGACAGCATAGGGGTTCCTATTTCGCTCAGATGGGAAGAGGCTGGTCTTTGGATGGGCGAAGAGCTAGCTCCTCTGGGGTTTCCAGGCAGAGTTCTCCTCATGCCTCGGGGCCCTGTCAGGGCTTTTACCTCAAGAGAGGGGTCAGCACGCTTTTTCTGTGAAGGTCCAGATCGTAAACACGTTAGGTTTTGTGGGTCATTCAATTTATGTCACAACGATTAACTCTGCTGTTGCAGCTTGAAAGTACCCAGAGATAATACGTAAATGAATGAATGTGGCTGTATTCCAAAAATCCTTCACTTATGGACAGTGAAATTTGAATTTCAAACAATTCAAATCATGAAATAGTCTCCTTTTGATTTTTTTCAGACCCTGAAAAAGTGTAAAGCTATGCTTAGCTTGCGCATCGTATAGAAAAGGTGGTGGACTGGATGTGGCCTGCCAGCACCCTGCCCCAGGAGATGAGTGGCAGCTGCTCCCCACAGCTAATCGGTAGTAAATGTCTCTCCACCCCTCCCCCTCCCTGGGCCTTCCCGTTTCTCCACAGACAATGACTTGCAACCCAGCTCTCACCCACCAGAGTGCCAGTCAAGATAGGAGTGCAATTTATTTATCTGTCAGCGTCATCCTAACACGAGGTGCTCCAGTGCATGTGGACAGGTGATTGTTAGGAAAGATAAGGCTTCGTTTTTTCAGCTCTTTGAGTCACGTATTTTCTCTGAGGAGCTTAGGACACTGTAGCAAGAGCTATGAACAGACACTATTTGTTATGGCAGCTTCAGGATGAGGAAGGGGGGACTTTACTGCGAGGGAGTGTTCTCTAGTAACTGGAGACTGGTTGTCTCGGTCAGTTAGGCGAATCTTCCCTAAACAGGTTTAGAGTCTGGAGCAGACATTGGTGAATGATGCCCATGTCCTGCTTCCTGCTGTCCCCCTTCCATGTCTTCAGAGGGGCCCGCACTCCATGTCCCCATGTCTGCTTCCCCAAAGTAAATCATGATGGGCAACACGGTTGGTTCCATGTTTTTGCTATTGTGAATAGAGCTGCAACAAACATACGTGTGCAGGTGTCTTTTTCGTAGAATAATTTGAGTTCCTCCGGCTATATTCCCAATAGGGGAATTGCTGGGTCATATGGAAGGTCGATTTCTAGTTCTTTCAGAAATTGCCACACAGTCTTCCAAAGAGGTTGTACTGGACTGCATTCCCACCAGCAGCGTAGAAGCGTTCCTTTTTCTCCACATCCTCGCCAGCATCTGTTGTTGTTTGTTTTATTAATGATGGCCATTTTGGATGGATTCGGAGTCTATCATACTCAGTGATTTATCACAGAAACAAAGAACTGAGTTCCATATGTTCTCATTCACAAGGTGACCTTGAACAATTATAATGCTATAAGAAAGCGACTGGCAGTAGTGGGAAACTGTGTGGGGGGATTGGCAGTTGAGGGAAACTGCTAGGGGAGGGAGGGACATACCTTATCAACAAGGGTACCTGCATAATCAATGTTTTTATACCTAACCCCAATTGTACCCCAATTCTTTATAATAAATAAATAACTTTAAAAAAAAGTAAATCATGAATAGTCTAAGTTGAGGAACAGATACAGAAGAAATGGTTTCTTTTCCCCTTCTGGATGCTGTTCTTTGTGTCCGTTGATGCCTGGAATTGCAGCAGCCACGTTGGGGCCACGAGGAGCGTTCGTCTGGGCAGGACACACTGAGGATATTCGAGGAGGAAGTGGAAGCAACTGGATTCTTGCTGACTTGTTGAACCAACTCCGGAGCTGCCCTACTCTGGATTTCTTGTTCTACGTATAAGTGTACGTATACATGTAAGCTGCAGCTCATTGTTTAAGTTTGTTTTATTTTATTTTTTTGAGTTGGAGTCTCACTCTGTTGTCCAGGCCGGAGTGCAGTGGCATGGTCACAGCCACTGCAACCTCGACCTGCTGGGCTCAGGTGATACTTCTGCCTCAGCCTTCCAAGTAGCTGGAACTACAGGTGTGCACCACCATGCCTGGCTAATTTTTTTGATTAATTGTAGAGATAAGGTCTTGCCAAGTTGCCCAGGCTTGTTTCGAACCTGTGGGCTCAGGCAATCCTCTCGCCTCTTCCTCCCAAAGTGCTGGGATTATGGGCGTGAGCCACTGCGCCCAGCCTTAAGGTTATTTTAAATTGGCTTTTCTGTTTCTTATGGCTGAAAACATTAAAACTCATACAGAAGTCTGGAAAGCTGCATGCACCACAGCATCTCATACTGGACACATGGTGGGTTCTTAGTGGATTGACTGAAAGAACAAATTTATTTATTTTTATTTTTCATTTTTTTATTTTAAAGATGTGAGGTACAATTCAGAGTTAGGTATACAATTGTTCATTATGCAGATACCTTGGTGATGAGGTGTGTCCCCCACCCTGGCAGATTCCCACTACTGCCAATCCCTTTCTTATAGTATTATGATAATTGTTTAAGGTTCACTTATGAGTGAGAATATGTGATACTCAGTTCTTTGTTTCTGAGATACGTCACTCAGTATTATAAACTCTAAGAACGAGTTTAAATACACAAACCCAATCGTTATTTAGTAAAGAAACTTTTTATAAAGAAGTCCTTTTGTAAATGGACTGCCTTTTCCCGGCATCTCCAACAGGGTAGCCATCTCCAGTTTATTTACTTATTTATTTTATTTTTATTTTTTTGAGTTGGAGTCTCACTCTGTTGCCCAGACTGGAGTGCAGTGGCTGCTCCCGGCCACTGCAGCCTCGACCTGCTGGGCTCCGGCGATCCTTCCGCCGCAGCCTTCCGAGTAGCCAGAATTACAGACATGCGCTACCATGCCCAGCTGCTTTTTGATTTATTGTAGAGATGAGGTCTCGCTGCCCAGGGGGTCTCGAACTCGCGGGCTCAGGCAATCCACTCACCTCAGCCTCCCAAAGGCGCGGGATTACAAGCTGAGCCACCGAGCCCGGCTCCAGTTTATTTTACCTGAAGTCTCAGTGACAATAACTTCGGCTGAAGAGCATTTAGCCCATCAACTGACCCTGGCCCACACAGAATGGCAACCGAGGCTTTGCTGGTGAACCAGATGCTGCTGCTGGTCCCCCCCCCCACCTCTTTCTTCTTCTGAGACACTCTTCTTCTGGAGGGCAGGGGCACCATTATAGCTCACTGCAGCCTTGAACTCCTGGGCTCAAGCAGTCCTCCCCCCTCAGCCTCCCATGTAGCTGGGACTACATGCATGGGCCACCACACCTGGCTAATTTTTTATTTTTGTAGACATGGGGTCTTGCTATG
Organism: Carlito syrichta; assembly: GCF_000164805.1. NCBI lineage: Eukaryota > Metazoa > Chordata > Mammalia > Primates > Tarsiidae > Carlito > Carlito syrichta. Next base: position 1,459,708 of record NW_007247721.1, on the reverse strand, counting down.
TTGTCCAGGCAGATCTCAAACTCCTGGCCTCAAGCGATCTTACCTCAGGCTCTCAAAGTGCTGGGATTATAGGCGTGAGCTACCCTGCCTGGCCAAACCCAGCATCTTCTGACAATCCTGTGACACTGAGAGAAGGACCAATAAATCAATGCACAATGAATCAACCAGATATTTGCAAAATCACCTTTGTAACAGTGAGTTCTACTTATAGTTAGAGATGTCAGTAACACCCCTCCCTTCTGCTTCAGTTACTTTGGCTACTTAACAAATTACTCCAAAACAGAGTGATATGAAACAACCTTTTATTATACTCACAGATCCTGTGGGGCAGAACTTCAGACAGGACACAATGGGGAAGGCTCATCTCTGTGGGGCAGCTTGAAATCTAGGGCTAGCATCATTTGAAACACCACATACTCACTGATGGTTGATGCCGGGAAGATTCAAAGACCTGAGGACCCTCGAACCTCTTTCTGTCTGCATCTGGCCTCTCCGTGTGGTCTCTCCAGCATGGCAGCTGTGGGTACCAGACTTCGTTTTTGTTTTTGTTTTTTTTGAGTCGGAGTCTCACTCTGTCTCCCAGGTTGGAGTGCAGTGACACACTCATGGCCACCGCAGCCTCGACCTGCTGGGCTCCGGCGATCCTTCCACCTCAGTCTTCCAAGCAGCTGGAACTATAGGTATGCACTACCATGCCTGGCTAATTTTTTGATTTATTGTAGAGATGAGGTCTCATCAAGTTGTCCAGGCTAGTCTGGAACCCATGGACTCAGGCAATCCTCTTATCTTGACCTCCCATATTGCTGGGATGATAGGTGTGAGCCACCATGCCTGGCCTGGTACTAGACTTCTTACATGTCAGCTTAGACATGTGCCAAATTATGTCTCTTTTACAGAATTACATTTCACAGACAGAATCATGCCTAATGGGAGGGTCAAGGGCTAGATCCCCGGGAACAAACCTGAAACAGGAAAGCAAGTGAGCCTAAGAGTGTTCCGGTCAGAACAGCCACAGATCAGAGCCCAAGGTCACCCAGTATGTGATTTGGAGCACGGGACGGTGTTTCCCTGGACTTTGGCATTAAGATTGCTCCAGTAGGATGGAGTTCAGGCCTTCACATACTCAGGTGTCATGAAAATGTGACAGAAACCTCCAGGCAGGATGGCCACTAACAAGAAGCTCAAAAGCACGGAAGTTGGTGCCTCCTCAGGTTGATGAGAGGTCACTGAGAGACGAGTGGCCACTGAGAGCTCTCCAGGAGGAAAAGAGGAACACCCCAAGAAGTCCCTGACCCAGAAAGGAAGCTGGGGAGATTAAGTGATTGTATAGAGGTGGTTTGTCATCATTATTATTGTCCAAATTTATTAAAATCTTCAAGCAGAATAACTTAAGAAACAGTAATTGCTGTATATATATGTATGTGTATATATATATATATATATTATACATTGGTAAATCACATGTAATTATTGATATGCATAATTCTATGTAGTTTCCTTCTGACTGCAGGGAGGCCCAGAGCAACCATGTGTTAGAACACCCTGTGCCTTAGCCATGGGGAGGGAGAGGGTGGCTTGCCTGTACACCGGCTCAGCATCCTATGAGAAGGTTTCATGTTTTTGATAATTAAGGTTCCCCTTGAAGAAACTCGGCATCTATGTGAGAAACCCAAGGCTTCCAAGCATCTCTCCTCATCTTCAACTTTTAAGGTTTCCAGTATGAAATTCAACAGCTAGTTAGTGTTGAACGAGCCTTTCCACTTAAATAGTCTAATTTGGTTTGTTTCACTTGAATGTTTCAAATTGCCTTTCTGTTTATACCATCTCCAGTCAGTCTTTAACTGTGAAGGAGACTTTTTGGTGGCTGAGAAACTTCTGAAATCCCATTCCCACAGAATATTCCGGAGAAGATATCAGCGAGTATAAAGAGGCATAAGTAGGTAGGTTTTTCATTCAGCTTGGAGCCAGTGGGAAAAGTAAACCATTGCTAGAAAGCAGCTCGAGCTCTGGGCCAGGCGCCAAGTACACGAGGCTGAAGATGTCCCATCTCCTGGTGTTGGCCAAGTGCCTGACTTGGGACTCTCAAAGATGATTCTTAAGATATTTTATCCTGAAGGTCACGAAAAATAAAGGCCATTTTGGCACTGAGGAGAGCTTTGGTAGAGGATATAGGAATCAGAAATAAACAAGAATAAACAAGGGAATTATCAGTAGGTTTCTCTGTGGTCAAGTGTAGGGAAGCTCTTTTTATTAAAAAAATTTTTTTCTTAAGATTCCAGGAGAAGCTGGGCTTGGTGGCTCAGCCTGTAATCCCGCGCTTTGGGAGGCTGAGGTGAGTGGATTGCCTGAGCCCGTGGGTTCAAGACCCACCTGGGCAACTTGGCGAGATCTCATCTCTACAATAAATCAAAAAATTAGCCAGGCATGGTAGCGTGCACCTGTAGTTCCAGCTACTCGGAAGGCTGAGGTGGAAGGATCGCCGGAGCCCAGCAGGTCGAGGCTGTGGTGGCTGTGACTGTGCCACTGCACTCCAGCCTGGGTGACAGAGTGAGACTCCGACTCAAAATAAAGTAAAATAAAAATTTCTTAAAAAAATAATGGCTATCATTTACTGAATTCTTACCACATGCTGGTTATTATCTTAAGTGTTCTATATAAGTGATCCCATTTTTAAAAATCTCTATATATGTGTAAATATTTATTTGATGAAAGTAGAATTGTACAGTACACCCTATTTTGTAATCTGCTTGTTCATTGAATAAAATAACTCGAACTTTTTGTCTTTGTCATTAAAATTCTTATCTCATAATTTTTTTCCTTTTGAATTGGCGTCTCCCTCTGTCACCCAGGCTGGAGTACACTAACATGATCACAGCTCACAGTAACCTCGACCTTCTGGGACAGACGATCCTTCTGCCTCAGCCTCCCAAGTAGCTGGGACCACAGGGGTGTGCCACCATGCCTGGCTAATTTTTTTTTATTTTTTGTAGAGATGAGGTCTCACTATGTTGCCTGGGCTGGTCTCGAACTCCTGGGCTTAAGCAGTCCTCCTGCCTTGGCCTCCCAAAATGCTAGGATTATAGGCATGAACCACTGCACCTGGCCACTTATCTCATAATTTATAATGACTTCATGGGATACCATAATATTAATGTGCTATAATTTATTCAACCAATTCCCTATTGATGGACATATATGTAGTTTCCAGCTTTCTTCTACTATAAACAGTTTGTGAATAATCTTGTAGGTAAAACTTTTCTCACATTCATAATGATTTCTTCAGGATAACTTTCTAGAAGTGGAATAGCTGAATATGCATTTTAAACAATGTCTAATGCTCTTCAGAAAACAGTGTCCATTCACATTCCTATTAGTGAATCACAAGAGTTCCTAGTTTCCTCACCCTGGGGCCTTGGTGGCTTTTTGCCTGGAATTGTCAATTTGGTGCTTGTCATATGAATACAAATTTCTTCAGTTTTTGGAGAGATTGATGTTCACCTTGTAGTGGTATCTTCATGTACATCTTGTCCTAGTCCCTCAGGATAAATTCCTCGAATCACTGAGTCAGAGGAAATATCTGTGCCAAATTACCCTCCAAGAAAGTTGCACCAAAAAAAAAAAAAGAAAGTTGTACCAAGTGACACTTTTTATAAGTAGGGTAGGAGAGTTCTCATCCCACACCTTCACCAACATAGGGTATGACTATATTGCTATTATGATTATATACTTACAAATTTGGTTATGTCATGTATCATAACCAGAGGTGGCATTCGGCACACAGTATCAGGGAACAGATACCGGCCATAATAGGAATGTAGGGTCCTGGAAGTCCCTTGCTAGCTGGGCATCAACCGTTTAGTCACTGGATCACAGGGGCTGTTCAGGGAAATGCTGGGGGAAGCAGGATGCCAGAGCAGTTGGGAAGGTCAGAGGGCTCTGGGCAGCAGCTCCAATAAGCCAGTATGGAGACATTCTGCACTGTCATTGAGAAACAGCTTTATCAGCAACACCTGCTGAACATCAGACCTGGTCATGGCTCTAAAATGCATCTCTCTCATTATTTATGAGGTTGAATATTTGCCATTTGTTGACCACTTGCATGTTTTTCTTTTGCCATTTACATGTTTGTTTTCTTTGCCCCTTCTATTTTTTCTTATTACTGTAATATATATTTTACATATTGATTGCAATATATATTGAAGATATTTTCCCCAGTTTGTAAAACTATTTTCCTCCTGTGAAGAGATTTTAAATATTTCATTTTATTTTTTTGAGTTGGAGTCTCACTTTGTCGCTTGGCCTGGAGTGCGGTGGCACACTCACAGCCACCGCAGCCTTGACCTGCTGAACTCAGGTGATTCTTTTGCCTTGGCCTTCCAAGTAGCTGGAACTACAGGTATGCGTCATGCCCAGCTAATTTTTTGATTCATTGTAGATACGAGATCTGGTCAAGTTGCTCAGGCTGGTCTTGAATCCGTAGGCTCAGGTAGTCCTCTCACCTCGACCTCCCAAAGTGCTGGGATTAGAGTGAGCCACCACACCTGACTTAAATATTTTAAATGTTAACGTAGTCAAATGTATTAATCCTTTTTCTTTTGATGGTATCTGCCTTTGGTAACATCATAAAATTTTCCCTTCAAGGCTATGTAAATTCATATCCACTTGTTATTTCGTAAGTACATTTTATGCATTGAAATCTTTGTAATTTCGGTCGCTACATGGCATAAGCAGTGGGGCTCCTCCTTCCCTGTTGGCACCTCGTTGTTTATCCAGGTACCTCAGACCTTTTACTTGAGTTGATTTACTTATCACATATTAAATTTTCATGTGCTTGGGTCTGTTTCTGGACTTTCTATTCTGTTTTGCAGATTTGTTGGTCTAGGTTTGTTTCTCTGCCCTACCACATTGTGTTTGGTCTTTTCGTTTGATAGCCTGCTTTCCTATCTGATAGGATGAGTAGTACATGAATCTCATTTTCCGTATTTCTTTGCTATTTTACTCCTTATTTTCCACTGAACTTCCAAATCATGATGCCAAGTTTCAAGAAAACTCCATTTGTATTTCAACTGACATTAAAACAAAGTTACAAATATTTGGAAGGAATTGACCTTTTTCTAAAAATGCATCTTCTTGCTCTAAGCAGCACCTCTAGGGCACTCTATTCCTTGGCTCTGTCACCAGCTATGAGCCACATCATTGATTTGATAACACGTTGCTGAATCAAACCAAAACAGTACCTTACATTCAGAATTTAATGGTTCTTTTAAATCACTTTTAGCCACGGCAGTAAGCACATTGATTGACTTCCTACTTCCTTCTTTCCTAGGCTGAAGCAACCAGGGAATCTACTGTCTCACATATTCGGAAGTTCTGAGGCCAAACAGGTTTCAGGGCCGGTTGCTTCAGCTGCTCAGTCACGCCATCAAGGCCCCAGGTTGTGCTCATCTCTCTACTCCTGACTGTCCTGGTTTCTCCTCCAGGCGCTGGCAGGTGGGTGGAGCAGTTTTGGCATTGCATCCAGACTCAGTAATGGAAAGGGGACTCAGACTTTTTCTTAGGAAGGAGGCACTTTCCTAGAAGCCCCATGGCTATTTTTTCTTTCTCAATGGAAGACCGGGGTCACTAGCCCACTCTGGAGCCAATCTCTGACATGGGATGCGAGCCACTATAATTGTTTATTGCAAAACAGAGTGTCCCTGTAGGTAGTGATTGTTTTTTTTTTCCATAATCGGAGATCTTGGACCTTGAAGACTAAGAAGATAAAAATGAGGTACAACAACAATACTGGGCTATTAGTTAAATTTCTTAATTGAATTCAGTTTGACAGATGGCTGATGATCAGTGGTTCCCTCCAGCCCCAATCCCACCCCAGTGATGGCCTGGCACTGATGACATAAAATTCTGAAACTCAGACATAACACTGGGGAAAGAAAGCTCAAAGAATAATCAGATTAACTTCTCTGCCATCCTGTTGGGAAAGGGGCCAGGAGTCAGAATCCGAGTTGTGAAAAATAAAGAGAGCGCTATTCCTTGCATACTTGAGTTTGACAGCCGAGATATCTATAGCTCATAATCTTGGACGGAACTGACCTAGCCGAGCAGCGCTGGTGTAGCCCACTGGCCTCTGCATTGGGAGACTGTTTCTTCCAGGAATTTTAAGTATGCAAGCAAGCAGGAATGCTTCTGGTCCTCTAGGGGATGTTCAAGAGTCCCTGCTCCTCCTCAGGCATCTCCCTCTAGTTTGCCGATCACGTGCAAGGACATTCACTGGGCCTTCTGGCTAGGGCTGGGGCCTCTCTTTGGAGGAGCCGTGGTCTACTCCCATGTCTCTGTGATAAGATGATCCAGTAGCTGCTGCTGACCTGGGAAGCTGGGGAGGCTGGAATGAGGTCAGTTCTACTTTGGCCTTGAGGGAGAGTCCTCTCTTTCCCTTTGGGCTTGTGTTTCCTCAAGGCCATAAGAGGTAAGAGCCAAAGGACTGGGTTTAAGATGTGGGCCTTGGGGAAAAGGGCCCAGGAGACAGCTCCATTTGGGACTGAACTGGGCCTCACACTAGGGGAGGCTGAGAGCTGTACACAGTCCATTCCAGTTCTCCAGGAGACCAGTTAGAATTTGGGACAAAAGTATGACTGAATAAGGTGATTTGAGGGAGGCCACCGGAGTCTGATATGTTCCTGGTAAGTGGGAAGAGAGCACCTTCCTACTGGCTCACAACCCTGCTTCACAATTATAAAGTTTGTTAAGAGACCAGTCCCAAGATGGAAGCTCACCTTCCCTCAAAGGCATCAAGACCAGTCACATCAGACTCGCATTCCCACTGATGGCAGGCCCCGCTGAAAGTCCAGGTCTCCTGGGGTATCGTTACCCAGAAAACGTATCTCTATAAAGCACCTCTGTATTTTCCCCAGTCTGACCAATCTCTAACCCCCTTTTCCTCCAGTCCTTCTACTCTGCCTTTGGGAACTCTCGGTCTGTCACCAGAAAAATTGCCTAGAACCTCAACTTCTTCGTTCAGTGGGACTTGATCTTGCTTAATGAAAACTTCGTTGTCTCCAGAGGACTATGTTTCTTTGGAGCCTTTCTTAAGACACAGAATGAGGACCCAGAGTTTGGGTAGATAGCCTCCTTGCTCCTCATGCCACTTCTAGGGAGTTGCTCCCTCTTCCTTTCTAAAAACAGTGGGTTTTGTAAAAATACGGACCCTCAGATTCTACTCACAGGTTGTTCTACCTCTTAAAGCCACTTACTCGCCTTTGGTCATCCCCTCTCTTCATGAGGATTTCAGGAGCTTGCTCACTGTCGTTCTCTCCACCACTGTTCCCACCAGCATTCTTGGTGACTTCAGTGTCTGCGTAGTTGAGGCATTCTACCCCAGCCCCCTCAGTCCCTTGACCTCCTAATCTTCCTAACTGCCCCAGTGTCAGCCATCCTTATCCATGGCCACGCCCTAAACCTCATGGTCACCAATAGCTGGACCACTCCTAAAATCTAGACTTCAGCATTCAACTCTCTGGCTACCACCACCACCTGTCTTTCCAGCTCATTTACCCAAATACTCCAACTCCAACAATTCTTCAACTCCACTAAACCCACCCGTGTGCTGACCTGACTTGTACATTTTCTACCTCTTTCTTAGTAATCTCGTTTACTTCTGTATCCAACCTATAGTCCAAGTTCCATCATTATAGTTGCAAACACAACTCTTTTGTCCTCCACTCATTCCCTGTTATTCTATAGGCAAAGACCCAATCCCAACCCCAGATAAGTTCATCTCATCTCTCTACCTACTCTGCTTCTAAGCAGAAGATGTGGCTGAGGGAGAATCCCACAGCCATACCGAATGTTCTTGTTTTACATGTAGGGTCACAATCTCAAGAGAGCTCTTAGGCTTGCTGTCCAGAAGTCCTGCCACAGTTTTATATTCAATGCATTTGCCCAATTTTCAAGAGGAGTTTTGTACACCTCACTGTCTCCGCAAACCACAGTGTGCCCTCCCCCTTCTTATTCTCAAGTGGCGACCTTGCCTCTGAGTTCACTGAGTGTCTCATCTTCCCATCACTGAAATGACCAGGCTAACTGCATCTCTTTCTATAAACTCTGCTTTCGCTCCTGTATAGTAGAGGAAGTATCCCTCCTCCTATCCTTTACTCACCTTCTGACTCTCCCCTCCCCTTTGGCTTTTCATAATTGTTGTTTCTCCTCTGCCATTAAAATGTTACCCTCTCTACAGAATTATTCTTATTGGCAAATAAATGGACCACAATATCTCCCACATTAAACAGAACCTTTCACAGTCTTCAAATCTTCTTTTGCTATTGCTTCCTCTCCTCTCAATTTTTTTTTTCTTTTTTTTTGATGCAGGGTCTTGCTATGTTGCCCAGGCTGGTCTCAAGTGATCCTATTGTCTCAGCTTCCCGAGTAGCTGGGACTACAGGCATATGCCACTGCACCTGCCACTCACCTTTTGATGCAGCATCTCAAAGAGTTGTTTATACTGTCTCTACTTTCTCACCTCTCGTTTTCACCTCAGTTCGCTTTAATTGGACTTTCAACCCCATGACTCCACTGAAAGAATGCTTCTCAAGGTCACCAATGACTTTCACCATGCCACATCCTGTGTCTAACCTTCTGGTCTACATTTGACTACCTTCCTGGCATCTTCTCAGTCTCTTCTGCTGGTCTTTCAGACCTCTACATGTTAGAGAACTTGGGATTCGGTTCTTGGCCCATTTCTCTATTTATTCCCAAGGTGACCTCACTACTCCCAAGGTATTAAATACCATCTCTGTGTTGTCAACCCCCAAATGTATATTGCCAACCTGACTTCCCTTCGGAGCAACAGACTCATATATTCCGTCGTCCACTCAACAGCCAAAGATATCCCAAACTTCTCACATCTAAATCTGCTCCCCCAGCCCATCATTTCCTTTGTCGTTCCCATCTCAGGAAATGGTTCCACCATTCACTCAGTTGCTTGTGCCAGTTAGCCCTCTTGATTCCTCTCCTGTCCTCACATAGCACATCCAAACCATTAGCAAGTGCTTCTGATGGTAACTTTAAAATCCTCTCTCCCCAACCGGACCTCTTCTCACCACTTGCACCAATACTCTCTTGGTCCAAGCCACCACAATTCATGGTTAGCTAATTGCGAGATGGCCAAACTGGGCTCTTTTGACGACTCTTGCTCTTCTGTGGTTAATTCTTCACCTGTTAACTAAGAATTACTTTTTGAAAAGGTCAATTCCTCTTTATAATGTCCACCATTCCCCTGATCACAATACTCCAGGGGCTTCTATCACACAGAACAAAATCCGGACTCCTTACCACATTTCACTGGCCCTAACTGATTTGACCCTGCTAGTCTCTCTAACTTCATCTCCTTCCTCTCTCTGCACTCTAACCAACTGGCTTTATAACTCTCTTCAAACCTGTTTGTTCCTGCCTTAGGGGCTATTAACGGGCTGTTGCTTTTTTTTCTCTCTAGGATGCACTATTATCTTATGTCTCCTTCATATCACCTTCTGTCTCCCTCCCTCACTTCCTTTAAGGCTTAAGAGTTGACTTTCAGTGAGATCCTCCCTGACCGTCCTACCCAAGATAGCTATTCATCCTTGTGGTGCTCTAACCCCTCACCTTGCTTTATTTTTTCTCATAGCAGTTATATATTAGTTGTTTACGGTTGTTTCCTCTGCTGGAATGGTAGCTCATGAGAGCAGGGACTTTTCCTAACTTCTTCATTATCATTTCTCCAGTGCTAAAACAGTAACTGTACATAGTAGGTAATTAATAAGTACATTTTAAATGAATAATTGAATCAAAAAGAATAATTTTTACTGGCATACTCCTCATTAGTACTGTTTCTTTAAAGATCTTTAATGTAACAATGGACTATCTGAAAAGGAAAACTCTTATTTACAATTGCACCAAGAAGAATAAAATACTTAGGAATAAACTTAACTAAGAAGGTGAAAGTCTCATACAATAAAAACTGCATAATGCTGATGAAAGAAATTAAGACACAGATAAATAGAAAGACATTCTATGTTCATGAATTGGAAGACAATATTATTAAAATATCCACTCTATCCAAAGCAATGTACAGATTCAATGTAATCTCTATAAAAATCCCAAAATATGGCCAGGCTCGGTGGCTCAGCCTGCAATCCTGTGCTTTGGGAGGCCAAGGTGAGTGGATTGCCTGAGCCCACGGGTTTGAGACCCACCCGGGCAACTTGGCGAGACCTCACCTCTACAATAAATCAAAAATTAGCTGGGCATGGTAGTGCACGCCTGTAGCTCCAGCTACTTGGAAGGGTGAGGCAGAAGGATCATCAGAACCCAGCAGGTCGCGGCTGTGGTGGCCGGGAGCAGCCACTGCACTCCAGTCTGAGCAACAGAGTGAGAATCCGATTAAAAAAAAAAAAAAAATCCCAAAATAGAAAATACAAAAATAGAAAAAACAGTGCCAAAATTTATATGGAACCTGAATAGCCAAAACAAACGTGAGAAAGAAGAGCAAAGCTGGGGTATCACACTTCCTGATTTCAAAATATATTACAAAACTACAATAATTAAAACAGTCTGGTACTGGCATAAAGATTTATATAATCTTTGTATCTATGTATCTATGTATCTATCTATCTAACATCTATCGGCTATCTATATATAATAGAATAGGGAGCCCAGAAATCATTCCATATATGCATACGTGTATGGTCAACTGATCTTCAACAAAAATTCCAGGAATACAAAATGTGGAAAAGATAGTCTTTTCAAAAAATGCTGTTGGGAAAGCTGAATAGCTACATGCAAAAAGTGAAATTGGATCTTTATCTTATACCATACACAAAACTCAACTGAAAACAGATTGAAGACTTAAATGTAAGACCTAAAACTATACAACTTCTATAAGAAAACATAGGAGAAATCTTCATGCATTATTCTGGACAGTGATTTTCTGGATACAACCCTAAAAACACAAATAAAAGCAAAAATAGACAAGCAGGGCCACACCAAACTAAAAAGTATCTACATCAACAAAGCAAAAAGGCAACTATGGAATGGGAATCTTTGCAAACCATATATTAAATAAGGTTTATTCTAATATATATGGAAGCCCTACAACTTTATAGGAAAAAAACCCTAATAACCCATTTAAAATGGACTAAAGACTTGAATAAACATTTCTCTGACAAAGACATACAAATGGCCAACAGGTGTATGAAAAGATGTTCAATGTCACCAATCATCAGGTGAGCACAAATAAAAACCACATGAGATACCACCTCATACCTATTAGGGTAGCTATTATAAAAAAGACAAAAGAGAACAAGTGTTGTCAAAGATGTGGAGAAACTGGAACACTTGTATACTGTTGATGGAAATGTAAAATGGTGTAGTTGCTATGAAAAACAGTATGAAGGTTTCCTTCAAAATTAAAAAGAAAACTACCATAGGATCCAGCAATCCTGTTTCTGGATATACTTACAAAGGAATAATAATCAGAATCTCAAAGTGATATCTGCACTCCCATCTTCATTGCGACCTTATTCACAATAGCCAAGACATGGAAACAACCTAAATGCCCAATTTTTTTTCTTTCTTTTTTTTTAAATCGGAGTCTTACTCTGTTGCCCAGGCTAGAGTGCAGTGGCATGCTCATGGCCACCGCAGCTTCAATCGGCTGAACTTGGGCAATCCTTCTACTTCAGCCTTCCAAGTCGCTGGAACTACAGGTGCATGCCACCATACCTGGCTAATATTTTGATTTATTGTAGAGACAAGGTCTCTCCAAGTTGCCCAGGCTGGTCTTGAACCCTTGGGCTCAGGCAATCCTCTCATCTCTACCTCCCAAAGTGCTGAGATTACAGGCGTGAACCATTGTGCCCAGGTGTAAATGCTCAAGATTGAATGAAGAGAAAGAAAATGTGTTATATAGAAACAGTGGAATATTAGTAAGCCTTAAAAGAGGAGGAAGTCCTGTAATATGCAACAACATAGATGAGCATTGAGCACATTATGCTAAGTGAAATACACCAGACACTGAAGGACAAATGCTGCATTCTTACACGAGGTATCTAACATAGTCAGATTTATAGAATCAGAAAGTATATTGGCAGTTATTTGGAGGAAATAGGGAGTTTCTAAGCAATAGATACAAAGTCTTAATTATGCAAGATGGGTATGTTCTAGAGCTCTGTATAATATTGTCCCTGTAGTTAACAATATTGTATTGTATTCCTAAGTGTTTGCTTACAGGGTAAATCTCGAGTTACAACAATAAATAAAAAGATCTCAGCTCTTACAACAATAAAAAAAAATGTGATGAAGGTGAGTGGCCCTGAGTCTTCACCAAGTACCATGTCATGGCAACTAACAAACACAGCCAAGGCTGATGAGGGATATTAAGGCCCAACTATCTGACTGCTGACTCACGTACCTGAGGGTGCCTGTCCTGAAGAAAAGATTTGGTAACACAAGCTATCTTTAAATGTTAAGAACTTCACCAAAAAAAAAAAAGAGCTAATAAACAAATTCAACGACATTGCAGGATACAAAATCAACATACACAAACCAGTAGCATTTATATATATACCAGTGACAAACAATCTAAAAAAGAAATCAAGAAAACAATTCCATTTGCAGTACCTTCAAAATATATAAAATACCCAGGAATCAATCTAGCCAAAGAAATAAAATATCTATATAATGAAAACTATAAAACTCTGATGAAAGTAATTGACAAAGACACAAAAAATGGAAAGATATTCTATGTTCATGAATTAGAAGAATTAATCTTGTTAAAATGACAATAGTACCCAAAGCAATTTATATAGTCAATGCAATCCCTACCAAAATACCAATGACATTCTTCATAGAAATAAAAGAAAAAAATTCTAACATTTATATGGAACCACAAAAGATCCTGAATAGCCAGGAAAATCCTGAGCAAAAAGAACAAAGCTGGAGGCATCACACTACCTGACTTTAAATTTTACTACAAGGGTATAGTAAGCAAAACAGAATGGTACTGGTATAATAGCAAACACATAGACCAATGAAACAGAATAGATATAAATCCACACATTTGTAGCCAATTCATCTTTGACAAAGGCACCAAGAACATATAATGGTGAAAGAACAGTCTTTAAATAACCTGTGTTGGGAAAACTGGATAACTACATGCAGAAGAATAAAACCAGACCCATGTTTCTCATCAGACACAAAAATCAAATCAAAAATCGATTAAAGACTTAAATATAAGACCTGAAACTATGAAACTACTGAAAGAAAACATTAGGGAGGCCGGGCGTGGTGGCTCAAGCCTATAATCCCAGCACTTTGGGAGGCCGAGGTGAGAGGATTGCCTAAACTCACGGATTTGAGACCAGCCCGGGCAACTTGGTGAGATCTCGTCTCTACAGTAAATCAAAAAATTAGCCAGATGTGGTAGCACATGCCTGTAGTTCTGGCTACTTGGAAGGCTGAGGTGGAAGGATTGCTGGAGCCCAGCAGGGCGACGCTGGGGTGACTGTGAGCGTGCCACTGCACTCCAGCCTGGGCGGCGGAGTGAGACTCCAACTCAAAAAACAAAAAAAAATTAGGGAAATGCTTCAGGACATTGATCTTAGAAAAGATTTTTTTGTGTAAGACCTCAAAAGCACAGACAACCAAAGCAAAAATAGACCGTTGGGATTATATCAAGCTAAAAAGTCTCTGCACAGCAAAAGAAACAACCAACAAAAGGCAGAGACAACACATAGAATGGGAGAAAATATTTGCAGACTATCCATCTGACAAGGGATTAATAACCAGAATACATAAGGAACTCAAACAACTCAATAGCAAGAACTCAAATAATCTGATTTTAAAATGGGTAAAGGATCTGAATAGACATTTCTCAAAATAAGACGTACAAATGGCCATGATGTATATAAAAAAATGTTCAACATCACTAATCATCAGATACATGCAAGTCAAGACCACAGTGAGATATCATCCCACCCCAGTTAGAATGACCTGTATAAAAAAGATAGGCAACAACATGTTGGTGAGGCTGTGGAGAAAGAGGAATCCTTGCACCCTGTTGGTGGGAATGTAAACAGTACAGCCACTATGCAGGACGATATGGAGGCGCCTCAGAAAACGAACTACCATATGATCTAGCCACTTCACTACTGTGCATATATCCAAAAGAAAGGAAGTCAATATATTGAAGAGGTAGCTGCACTCCTGTATGTATAGCAGCTTTATTCACAATAGCCAAGGAATGGAGTCTACCTAGGTGCCCATCAGTGGAGGAGTGAATAAAGAAAATGTGGTATTTAATGAGTAGCCTGGGACTGAGTAAAAAAAGAAAGAAAAGTGGTACATATACACTATGGATATTATTTGACTATAAAACGAATAAAATCCTGTCATTTGCAGCAACATGGATGGAACTGGAGACCATTCTGTTAAGTGAAATAAGCAAAGCACAGAAACACAAATATTGCATGACGTCACTTATATAGGAGCTAAAAAAGTGGATCTCATGAAGATAGAGGATAGATTGGTGGTTACCAGAGGTTGGAAAGTGTATGGGGAGAGGGAGATGAAGGAGAAAAAGAATATACATGTATTTAATACTAAAGATAGTAAATTTTATGTGTATATTTTATCTCAATAAAAAAGAATCACAAAATTTCAAAAATATTAAGAAATATCATTTTAAAGAGGTATTCATTCATCTATTCTCCAAATTTTAAAAATTGTTCATCTCTGTCAGTAAAACACTTTCAGCACTCTTTCAGTAAGTGCATATTTATTTACATATAGGCACATTAATCATTAGCAAATTGAAGCTCTTTCTTGTTTTTAAGATAGAAAATAGTTTTGAGACTTTCCCCCCACACTCCGGGGATGTCTTGGTGTTGCCCCTGGAGTGTGCACATCCTGATATAGAGATCATGACTTGGGGAGGCACAGCTAATACTAGAAGGGGAAGTTTAAGGAAGGTGATTCTGGCCTAACTGGATCATCTGTGAAGTTCCAAGTGCCCGCCCTGTAGACAACCCTCTTCTGGGGGTAGCCCCAGGAATTAATTTTTCACAAAGTAGTTATGCCTGGAGTTACGTGACCCCTAACCCTGATTAGACCAAGGTTGGCACCCAAGCCAAATCAAGCATGGATTAAGATGAGCATAAAATACTCTACTGCATGTCAAGTGCTGTATGAATTGGGCCATTAGGGAAGTAGATGCCGAGATGGAATTAAAAGTGCAACAGATGTATTGTGGGAAACGCTTGTGAAAGATGATGGCTAGAGGAAGCAGGAGTATCATGGGAAAATCCTTCAGAAAACGAAGCTGGTCTGTCACCAGTGAAAGGAGACAGGGACAGAGGATTGTGTAGGAAGAGCCTCAGACTGCAGTGCATCCCAGAAAATCTCAGCCAGGTGACTGAGGAGTCTTCCGACAAGGTTGCCTGCTAGAAGAGTCCTTTGTCAGGCAGCATGGCCGAGCTCTACTTCCCTTGCTGTGCTCAGTCACTGACTGGGAGTGGCCTGGAGGGTGTGGGATTTGTGATGGCTGTGGTGGATGCCGAGGTGTAGCAACTGGAGGCTGTCTACTGATGACTTCGTCATAGCCAGGAGGCCTGGAAGAGCACCTCCATGCCTGCTGTAGGCTGACCAAATAGAGGGTTCAGGATTGCATGACAAATGGACCCAACCAGATTTCTTCTCTTGAAGAGAATGAATGTCCACTTCTGGGAGTCAGTAGCTCACTGGGTCCCCATGAGTGACCCCTGCAATCCAGGCCAGAATCCTGTCTTGGAAGTCCTGCCTTCTCCCTTCTGCATGTCACCTTAGCCTACGCCCTCATTGCATAGGGTCGGCTGAACACATGCCTTCCCAGGACTCAGAAGAGCCTCCCCAAAGCACTGTCTAATATAAGGAAGAATTTTCTAGTGGTAAGAGCCATCCAGCTGTGGAATATGCTTCCCTCTCAGGAAGTGTGAATTGCCCCATCACTGTGCTTGCTTCAACTCAGGTGGCATTTACTGGAAATCTGGACTAGACCAATGTTTCCCAAAGAATGTGTCACCTGTATCAGACTGTTAAAAATGCCTGTCTCTGGACCCTACCCAGACCCCTGGGTCCTGGGGAAAGATCCAGGTATCAGCAAACTTACGTTGAAGTCTAGGTGGAAGAAACATACTCTGAGGTCCCTCTCCATTCTAAGAGTCTATGATTCAATTTTTTATTTATTTTTATTTTTTATTATGAAGTTGTGGGGTACAGTTAAGGGTTAGGTATACAATTGCGTTTCATTCAGGCACCCTGTTGATATGGGGTGTTTCCCCATTTCCAGACAGATATTTGCTACTGTTAATCCCATCTCCCTCCCCCCACCACAGTTTCCCAGTACGGTCAGTCATTTTCGTATAGTATTGCATTGGATGTTTAAGGTCCATTATATGAGTGAGAACATGTGATATTTGGATCTTTGTTTCTGTGAGAGGTCTATGATTCAATTTTTAAAGCTGTTTGGTAACGGGACTAGCTGGAAGCTCTTGGGACAGTCAGTCAACCTCTGTGCCTCAGTTTTGTCATATTTGAAACAGAAGTTATGACAGTCTCTCCAAGCGCTGGAATCCAACCCTCTATTTTCTACTTTGTCTCTCCTGATTTGAAGATTTGCTTGTATCAGGGTACAAGTGAGCATTTAAAAAACAAAAACAAAAACAAAAACTGTTGCAATGAAATAAAATAGTAAGTGCTCAATAGTAAGTTGACTGATAACTTGGTTAAGGGTTGTTCAAAAGAGACCATTCAAAACAGGAGGAAAGCCACATCTTAAAAGCCAGGGGCTTTCCAAATCTTGGCTCACTTCAGAGCCTAACATGAAAGCCGTTATTTAAGATGTGCTTCTGAGGCAGGCTAGAGGGAGAGGCAGCAACTCACACGTCACAGGACAACTGCGGGCCAATAAACGCTCGGCAAAGTGGTGCTTGTTGCCTGAACGAGGTTTTCCCTGTGTGGCTTTATCAAAGGCCACTGGCCGGCAGCCGGACACACAGAGCTGTTTCTGTATAGGCACAGAGACTCTCTGTCAGGCTGTCCCTTGGAGGAACCACAGGGCTGGTTTCCCTCCCCTTCATAGGGAGGAAAAGGACGGAGGGTGAGGGGAAGGCTCAGAGGGTTTATCCAGATCCCAGAAGCCACAAGCAGGGCAAGTAATATTCAGTGTCACATCTAGGGATGCAGAAGTCCCAGGCCGATGGCTTTGGCTGCAGTGTCTCCACCTACATTGTTTTTAAGGGAATACTTAGCAAAGTGGAGAGCTGTATTTCTGAGTTAAGCATGTTGTATGTTGTGGGAAATCTGCAGGTGCCTGCTTGCATGGGACCCGCATGGCTACTGTCAACCAAAGCAACTGCTATTAGGTCGGATGGCTTGGGTGGGAGCCTGGGCTCTCTCTTCAGAGTCCTCTTCCCTCCTTTCCTGGAGAGTCTGCTTTCAAGAGCATCTGGATGAGGTGTTTCTGCTGACCACCATCCTCATGCTCATGTCTGGCGAGGAGCCCAGTGACTTGGCCTTTGGCCCCCGGGCTCTGGTCTAACACAAGCCTTGCTTGGCATTAGGGGTTCGCAAGTGTCCCCTGGTTCTTTCCTGAGTCTCCTACCTATGGAGATAAATCTCCAAGATTCATCAGCTAGCTGAGGACTGAATGACATACCAAGTGCTTTTTCCAAACATGTTCCCCCAGTGAAGATAATTTGCATTAATTAAGACCCACTATGTGTGAAGCACCCCTATGTGTCTTACACAAATGATCTCTAAAGTGGGGTGTGAGATGTCCAAGGATGACCCACTGGAGAGCAGGAAGAACATGCGAGAACTTCTGTTTTTCTTTTTTTGAGCTGGTGTCTCACTCTGTCGCCCACGCTAGAGTACAGTGGCATGATCACCACTCACCGCAGTCTTGACCTCCTGGGCTCAGGTGGTCTTTTCGTTTCAGCCTCCCAAGTAGCTGAGACTATAGGCACATGCCACCATGCATGACAAAATGTTTGATTTTTTTGTGGAGACAAGGTCTCGCTCTGTTGTCCAGGCTGGTCTCTTGGGCTCAAGCATCCTCCCTCTTCAGCTTCCCAGATTACAGTCTGGGATGACAGGTGTGAACCACTGCGCCTGGTCAGGACTTCTAGTTAAATTTAATTTCCGATCCAATAAATAAGAAAGATTAAATTTGTTCCTATTTAGCCGGGCCCAGTGGCTCAGCCTGTAATCCCGTGCTTTGGGAGGCTGAGGTGAGCGAATTGCCTGAGCCCACAGGTTCGAGACCCGTCTGGGCAACTTGGCGAGACCTCATCTCCACAGTAAATCAAAAAAATTAGCCAGGAATGGTAGCGCGCGCCTGCAGTTCCAGCTACTTGGAAGGCTGAGTTGGAAGGATCGCCGGCGCCCACCAGGTCGAGGCTGCGGTGGCCAGGAGCGGCCACGGCACTCCAGTCTGGGCGACAGAGTGAGACTCCAATGCAAAAAAAAAAAAAAAAAAAAAAAGAAATTTGTTCCTATCTAATGGAAGCTAGCAGCTTCGTGCCTGGCCCATGAGGTTCTTCAGGGAAGAACGGGGGCTCCAGTTCACAGAAGGCTACCGTGGCATTCTCAGGCTTTTGCTTATTTGTTTTTAGCATCCTGAGACAAAATGCAAGGAACATTAACTTATGAATCACAAAATAATTCTCCCAAAGTGGACCAGGGCTTCAAAATAAACCATAGGTTGAAAATAATACTAAAATGTAAAAGCAAATCTCCAAAAAAGAATTGTAGGGGACACTTCTATTCCCAGAGTGAGCAGTATCAGGCTGCCAAATTACAAAGTGAAAACAATGACACCCCAATCAGATCTGATGAGAAGTTGGTAAAGAAGAAGAAAGTTATCTGCAATGTGGATTTCCATCCAGTCTGTAAGATGACCCTCCCTCTAGTTTATATTATACTTTAAGGGGTGAGCTAATGGTGATCTAAAACCAGTACATTTAAGCAACAGATGTAAAAATTAAGTATCCAAAACGTGAAGACAGTTTTTCAGCAATATTTGAAGTCATGAAAAATCAATCCTGCCTGTTAAAAAATTTTATTAAATATAACAATACATATTTAAAGTATCTTTTGAGGTTTCTTATATAATAGCAAAGTACAAAAAGCTGCACACTACTGGGGAGCACTTTCTGACACTGGACAATACTTCCTGACTTCTGATGAAATACACAGAAAGCAGTATGGCAAAAAACTAAGGTGCATTCATTTGCCAGGGGGGAAAAAAAAATTGAAAATGACCGAGTGATGCTTACAAAACATTGCTTAAGATTTGAAGCCGGGCATGGTAGCTCACGCCTGTCATCCCAGCACTTTGGGAGGCAGAGGCAAGAAGATTGCCTGAGCGCAGTGGTTTGAGACCAGCCTGAGCAACATGGCGAGACCTCATCTCTATAATAAATCAAAAATTAGCCGGGCGTGGTGGTGCGTGCTTGTAGTTCCAGCTATTTGGAAGGCTGAGGTGGAAGGGCCACCTGAGCCCAGCAGGTCGAGGCTGTAGTGGCTGTGAGTGTGCCACTGCACTTCAGCCTGGGCGACAGAGTGAGACTCCGACTCAAAAAAATGATTTGAAGCAAGAAGTATTAAAATGAGCTGCTCAGTGTGAGATGTGTGCCATACCGTTTGTTGGATGGAAGTATAGATGTGTCTAACATGTTTCAACTTATAGCAATTCCTAAATTCTATTTCAATAAAAAATATAGTGACAATCTCTCTTTTTAGAATATAGGAAGCTGCAAGAGCTTATTGCTCCCACCCTAGGTAGTGAGAAAAAGCTGGTTAAAGATGAAAATGTCATTAAATATTTTTGACTCCATTAGAGAGCTGAAGTCTCAAATCAACCAGATTAATTAAACTCCGGGGACCATCTAGAAACCCCTCTAAGGAAAGCCAGGACAGATGAATTGTCTCACCTTTGCCAATAAATACATAAATAAATAAAATAAAAAGTTTTAATGAATTCTTAGGGGTCAAAGGTACTTCCACTATGACTATTTATTTACTTATTTAGAAGTGGAGTCTTACTCTGTCACCCAGGCTAGAGGGCAGTGGTACGATCATAGCTCACTGCTGCCTCAAACTGCTAGGCTCAAGCAATCCTCCCACTTTGGCCTCTTGAATAGCTGGTCCTACAGCCACATGCCACCACATCTGGTGCCAATTTTTGAATTTTGGTAGAGACAGCTTCTTGCTATTTTCTCAGGGTGATCTCAAACTTCTGGCCTCAAATGAGCCTCCCATCTCAGCCTCCTAAAACACTGAGATTTCAACATGAGGCACTGTGCCCGGCCTCTAGTATGATAACTTAGAATCCCTGAAAACTCTGGATTCAAGGGGAGTCGACATTTCCTCGCCAGCTCTTTTGCAGGAGGCTCCACCAGGTAGGTACTCATGAAGACGGGGGTAGGAGGCCTGAGAGAGCTTACCCCTATGTGTACACACACACGGACCCCACTTATTCCCCAGATTCTTTTTCCATATGACTCAAAAGCCACACTCTTTGTGGGGTGGAGGGTGGAGAACTCTCCCATTCTCTGGACTTAGGTAAAGAACTTCGACTTCTGGGATGGGGTAGAAGTAAAAGTCAATTGCTGCTGAAGGAGGGGAAGAAAACCTGTAGAGTGGGTGGGTTATAATGCACATAGAAGTAAAATGTATGACAATCATAGCACAAAGGCTGGGAGGGAGAATATGGAAGGATGCTGTTGTATGATTTTGTCACTATACTTGAAGAAGTATAATATTTTAAGGTAGATTGCATATTGTAAACTCTATAGCAAACACTAAAAAACAAAACAAAAAGAAACTATTAAGCCTGTAGTAGAGATAAAATAGAGTTATAAAACATACTAAATAATCCAAAAAAGCAGGAAAAGATAAAAAGAGCAAAGAGCAGATAGGACAAATTATCAGGTGGTAGATTTCATCTAACCATGTTTATAATTTATTAAATGCAAATGTGTAAGAACTTCAAATAACAGTCAAAGATTGTCAGATTGGAAAGAAAACCAAATCTGAAAATATCCTGTTCACAAAAAACCTACTTGAAATATAAAGACATAGGTGAAAAGTAAAATAATGGGAAGACATATACCATGCAAGCAGTAATTAAGAGTGGCTATATCAATATCAAAGTACACTTCAGAACAAGAAATATTACTAGTTATAAAGACAGACCTTATGTTATGATAAAGGGGTCAATTCATTAAGAGGATATAGCAGCCTTAAATATATAAGCACCTAGTAAAAAAGCCTCAAAATACATAAAGCAAGCCGGGCTCGGTGGCTCAACCTGTAATCCCACGCTTTGGGAGCTGAGGTGAGTGGATTGCCTGAGCCCGCTGGTTCGAGACCCGCCTGGGCAACTTGGCGAGACCTCATCTCTACAATAAATAAAAAAATTAGCCGGGCGTAGTGGCGCGCGCCTGTAGTTCCAGCTACTTGGACGGCTGAGGTGGAAGGATCGCTGGAGCCCAGCAGGTCGGGGCTGTGGTGGCCGGGAGCGGCCACTGCATTCTAGTCTGGGCGACAGACTGATACTCCAGCTAAAAAAAAAACCAAAAAAACCCCAAAGAACCCCCCCAAAAAATACATAAAGCAAATACTGATGGAATGGAAAGAACTAGACAAATACACACTTATAGCTGGAAACTTTAAAAAAAAACTAAAGAAATAATTTTACAGTTACTAAGAAAAGATCTTACAAAGTAGGTATGCGTTCAACAGTGACTTTGTAGTAAACTCAATAATTTTAAAAATTGTGTAACTTACCATTAATAGAGTGGTAGTTTTGAACGATCTAAAAAGAAGATTAAGTGGTAAGGTTATGGAGATAATACTTTAGATGAAATTAATTCACTAAATTATTAAAAAGCAAGCTTATCATCAATGTGGTTAAAGCCAGATGTATCCTAGGGTTTATAAGATATCACCATTTGATAACTTTTATAAAAACAAGACTATAAAAATGTAGTAGAATCTTTTTTTTTTTTTGAGCTGGAATCTCACTCTGTCGCCCAGACTGGAGTGCAGTGGCCGCTCCCGGCCACCGCAGCCTCGACCTGCTGGGCTCCGGCGATCCTTCCGCCTCAGCCTTCCGAGTAGCCGGAATTACAGGCATGCGCTACCACGCCCGGCTGACTTTTTGATTTATTGTAGAGATGAGGTCTCGCTGCCCAGGCGGGTCTCGAACCCCAGGCTCGGGCAATCCACTCACCTCAGCCTCCCAAAGGCTCAGGATTACAGGTTGAGCCACCGAGTCCGGCTGTAGTAGAATCTTAACGCTATTCTTAATGAGATGGGTAGTGACTACAGATATCTTTTATACCACATAGAGATTAGCTCATTATCTGTGGCAGAATACTTAAAAACAAGTCAATCAATTTCCTTTTATAAGAAGGAGATGGGCCATGAATATGCTGCCCTTTTATCAGTGTTGACTAGTAGCCCTCAGAAGTGTGCCCTCTAAAACATTTTTTAAAATAATAAACACATGTATTTTGTTCCTTTAATGTGTGGCAACTCTCTAGCAATAAGGGAGAAAATGCTACTTTGTGATGGGAACTTGTGCTATGGAAAGAGCATTTTGAAGGTGAGTATTTGGTAACGTCATCATGCACTTTTGTAATAAAAAGTAAAGTCAGTGGAGGCACTTATGAAGTGCCCAGCTGGGTGCAGTGGCTCACGCCTGTAACCCCAACTTCTCAGGAGGCTGAGATGGGAGGCTTTCTTGAACCCAGGAGGCCAAGGCTGCAGCCAGCCAGGATTGCACCACTGCACTCTAGCCTGGGCGACAGAGTGAGACCCTGTCTCAAAAAAAAAAAAAAAAAAAAAAAAAAAAGAGAGAGAGAGAGAAAAGTCCAGATCTATCTTCTTGAAAAACTTAGGAATATGCTCTTCTCACTATTTAAACATCTTTAAATGAAGAGTTTCAGTGAGTTTTGAACCCATTTGTTAATAATCTTAAAATGTAACACCTTCCAATTTGTCTTTTGGAACAACTGGTATCAGGAGTATATAAATTCACCAGCTGCATTTCAACAAAAACCTTTGCATAATTGGTCTCTGTTTGAAAACTGAATATTATGATTCACTTCTCCCCTTTAGATGTTCTGTATGAACATTTGAGACACATCTTTTCCAGCAATGGTAGCCAGTCAAGCCAGGTATTGAAAAAAGCTCAAGTTTTAAACAGATCTTGCAAATGCCATAGCAAAATGAATTAAACAAAATTTTAAAATGTAATAAAGCATATCCAAGCACATTTTCCCTTATTAAAAATATTAATAGAATTGTTTAGTTAAAGCCAGAAGAATTTTTTATATTGTTTAATAAATAAAACAAAAATGATTTTAAAGATTGGTTCAACCTATTAGGACTGTGGTAACTTCTTCCTCACATAGCACCTTTCCTGGTCTTTTTTCAGTGTGGGAACAGTTCCCCTAAAGAAACTCTTGTAAGGTCGAGATGCTGCTCAGATGTCCAAGCAGGGCACCCCCCTACCCAACGCCCTATCTGCTGGGGGCCTCGACTCTCTTCTTACCTCATCCATTAAATTCAGAGGAATGGTGGGATATGAACTAGGGATGTTGGTCATTGAGGTGTCTCTGAAAGACCAGGAGCCAGTCTGAGGACCACTATCTGGGAAGAGAGTTCTGAGCCAAGGCCTGTGAACAACAGTTTTGCTGATGCCTTATACATGCCTGGTGCTTTCCTATACCTGGGTCTTTTCAACCCAGTTAGCCTAGGCAATAGTTATTATCTTTATCTTATAGCTGAGGAAATGGAGGTCACATGCTCAAGTCAGTGTCCCAGGGATATGGGGTGCTGAGTGGCAAAGTGTGGAGTTGGACCCATCCCCCTACACACCTTTGTGGGGTGAGGCAGCTGTGTACAGGGAGTACTTGGCTTCCTAGGGGTACGGGCTGCCTCGAGGGCCTGTGCAAAGAGTCCACGCAAGGCCAAGAGGTGGGGAGACCAGCTCTGCTGGGGAGAGTTAGGGTCTCAAAGAAGGGGGAATGCTTTAGAAGTCTCTCAAACATGCTTCTAAATTGGTCCATCCATCAGAATCACCCTAAAAGGTTAAAAAAGAAGAAAAAAAAAAGGCCAATTCCTGGGCTTCTCCTCAAACCTATAAAATTAGTACTGCAATGGGAAAATTAGAATCTGCCTGTATTTTTTCCAGCAGGTTCCCTGAAGCCAGATGGAGACTCTTGAAGATCTGGTGGAATAAATAGGGCTGGGACTGGGGACAGCTCCAGGTGGCACCTCTGCACCCCATCCCCGAGGGATGGGTTGGAGGCCTTCAAGATGGAAGGCCTGGCTCCTGCCTGCTACTCTGGGCCAGTAGCTGAGTCCTGAGACCAGGGCTGCATTGACAGAGCAGGAGCCTCCCGATGACATGCTCCAGTGACATGCTTCGAGCCACATCGACTTATTTACTGCCATCTGCCTCGGGACTGTGCGTATAGGAATGATTTCTTTGTCAAAACACACGACAGAGGGCCTGCTTTGGCCCCAGGCTTCTGTTTCATAACTCTCTTTTATTGGCGCAGAAAGAAGTAGCACAGTATTGTTCTCCTGCCACACGTTTTCTCATGGATCAAGAAAGCAACAAGCACTTTGTGCAAATAGAAAAGCCTGCTTTGTTGTCTGAGGACAAGGAGGCGAGGTTACAAGAAGGCCTTTCACAGACCGTAAAGGAGACACTCCACACAAAGCAGGCTTGAGGTGGACGGGAGGGAGCACCTGGGAATGGTGTGAAGAAATGGTTTGCACGCATTCACTGGCTTCATCAGGCTTTACACATTTCAGTAGTAAAAGCCATCTCAGCAGGTGTGTGTCAAAAACCCTCTGGCCGAGCTGTTTCTGCTAGAAGAATCACTCTGGGCTGATTTGATGCAATTATAATATTTCTGAAAGATGGACTCAGTCGATCCAGTTGTTGAGGGCACTTCGGTGTTTTGAGAAATCTTGGCATTAATAATATAATGTGGCAATTAGTAGTGGGCTTTCTTGTTATCATTTGCTCCTCCGCAGACCTGTGAGGAGACAAGGTGGCTGGCGTCATCCTCAGCTACAGACAAGGCAACCCCAGCTCAGAATCTGAGTTCCCCTTCCTCAGTCACACAGCAGAGCCAGGTTCAATTCCTGATGTGTGTATTGCATCTCCCTCCACAAATCTGAATTTTTGCATGTTGGATTTTCCTCAAGTACAGCAGAGAAATCAATTCTTCTGATAAGAGGTCAATTCAACTGACCAATTCCCACAACCCAATAAGATGTGTACGTGACTTTGGGAAGCATTCCTCATTAAAAGAATTACGTTTAGCCAGGCTCGGTGGCTCAGCCTGTAATCCCGCGCCTTTGGGAGGCTGAGGTGAGTGGATTGCCTGAGCCCGCGGGTTCGAGACCCGCCTGGGCAGCAAGACCTCATCTCTACAATAAATCAAAAAATCAGCCGGGCGTGGTAGCGCGCGCCTGTAATTCCGGCTACTCGGAAGGCTGAGGCGGAAGGATCGCCAGAGCCCAGCGGCCACTGCACTCCAGTCTGGGTGACAGAGTGAGACTTCAACTCAAAAAAAAAAAAGAATTACATTTTTTTCCCCAACAGCATAGAAGGGAATAAACAATTAGAAATTTCCTCCTGAACCGTGTGTCTTCTCTTCCCACCTCCAGATAAATGCTCTTTCTAGAACCGTGATTCTCAAATCTTAGTGATCATCAGAACCACCTGGAGGGCTTGTTTAACAAAATATTCTAGACATCATTCCTATATAGATATCCTGTATCATATCCTAGATTAGGAATAGCCATCATTTTTTTTTTTGGTGAGAAAGCAGGATTTATTGAGAGGATAGAAAAGCTCCCAGAGCAGGATGGGACCCGAGGGGGTTACCTGCCATCATTCCTTTTAATGGCTGCACAGAATTGTATTGTGTGTTTTTACTGTTATTTGATTAACCAGTCTCTATTGGAAGTTTAGATTACTTCCAATTTTTCCCTATTACAAAGTTGCAACTCTTTTACATATGTCGTTACACACTTGTACTAATATTTCTGAAGGATAAATTCACAAAAGTGGAATAGATGGGTGATAGCACAATGTGTCTTATAATTATACAGAACTGTCCAGTTATCCCTCCCTTTGGTCCCCACAGTAAAGTTTGTTCCAAATTATATTTCTGCCACTAGAGTTTGAAAAGAAAATCTCTCATTCACACTGAATATTAAGAACCTTTTTAGGCCAGATGTGGTGGCTTATGCCTGTAATCCCGACAACATTTTGGGAGGCTGAGGCGGGAGGATTGCTTTAGTCCAGGAGTCTAGGCAACATAGTAAGACTCTATCTTTATTAAAAAAATAAAAAATAAAATGTTAGCCAGGTGTGGTGCCATGCCTGTAGTCCCAGCAACTCAGGAGGTGGAAAGACTGCCTGAGCCCAGAAGGTCAAGGCTGCAGTGATCTGTGATTGTGTCACTGCATTCCAGCCTGGGTGACAGAGACCACAACACACACACACACACACACACACACACACACACACACATATCTTTTTTTCAAATCTTTGCTTATCTGATGGGTGAAAAATGTTATATTGTTATTTTAATTTGCATGTCTCTATCAGTGAGGTTGGCCACAGGCTGTCAACCAGTTATTTCTTCTGTGATATGTCTGCTTATATCTTTCGCCTGTTTTTAGAGAAAAGGAGTCCAGAATGGCAGAAAAATACATGGCAATTGCCTCATTGTGTCTGGCATGGCTTGGGCCCCTGGTCTCTTACTGAAGGAATTTGGAGGTGTTACAAAAAAGAAACAGAAAATAAGCCACAGAAGTGAGCAAAAGCGTTTAAAGCAGTGGGCATAGAAAAGCAAAATGAATAAAGATTGTTTAGGTCAGAGAAGACTGAAGGGGGAGGAGGAAGGAGGGAAGTCTCACATTTCAGAACGAGTGCCTTGTCTGTCTGTGGGTGACTTTAAATGGACAGAAATTCATTGGCTCACAGTCCTGGAGGTTGGGAAGTCCCAGGTCAAGGTGCTGGCATGTTTGGTGTCTGGTGAGGGCCTGGTCTCTGCTTCCAGGATGGTGCCTTGAACTGTGTCCTCTGGAGGAGAGGAACTCTACCTCACATGGCAGAAGAGTGGAAGAACAAAGAGGTTGAGAGAGTGAGAAAGGGACAAACTCATCCCTTCATAAGGAGATTACTCCTGAGAAGACATACTTCTCAGAGATAATGGCATTACCCATTCACTAGGGTGGAGCCCTCATGGCCTAGTCACCTCTCATTAGACCCCACATCCCAACACTGTTGCATTGGGAATCAAGTTTCCAACACATGAACTTTGGAGGACACATTCAAACCACAGTAGTGAGTCTTTTAACAAGGACAGCTGATGTGTGCGCCTTCTGCCAGGTACATGGACCAACCTGAATTCCCACAGGTGGGCTTCATTCAGAGTAAGGAGGGCTTTCTGACTGAGTGCCATTTCTAATCTTCATTTCTATTCCTAGATACATTTCAGCTCAATTGGAGATTATTTTGGTTCAGTAGCTCCTACACTCTAAGTCATGGAGTACAATCTTCCAAATACCTCTGTGTTCCTTTTTTTGGCTAGAGAATTTTAAAATACGGTGAATGGTCAAGTCAAATTGATTTTGTTTAATGAAAGTTTGGGGCTCTTTCCAAATATTTGGGGCTGCAGTTTTTGGAGGTGGCCCTCATTCCCCCAGCAGCATGAGACCCAGTGCTGTGTGGGCCTCATTTAAGGAGCTTTGTCCTCTGCCTGGATGTTGATTCTGGCACTAGAGTTGATATGACAGCAACCTAGGCCAGCAACTAGAGATTCCACCTCTCTCGTGGGACCCGATCAAGTGTGTGGCATTCAGGGAGATCCCAGTGATAGGACAGAATCAAGATACCAGCTCTCCTGGCCTGCACTTCCGCCCGTCTCCTGCACCATCCTTGACCACAGTCTCATCGATGGGTTCTTTTCCCTGTTTCCCAAAAAGTGTCTTCTCAGATCCAAAGCGTTAGTGAACAGAACTGTAAAAGGAAGATCCTGCTTCACTGGACCCTCCAGCTTTCTTCTCCTATGAACAGAACCACAGAATCCAAGCCAGAACACCAAGGCATTTTCAACTCCTCCTCAACCCTCTTCACTCCCACATGCCTGCAGTGGCTAGGTATTACCAAGTATCTCCAGAACATGATCCTTTTTTTCATCCTCATTATTTCTGCCTCATCTTCCTTTCTCCTTCTCTTGAATGAGTGCACTGGCCTGCTGGCTTCCTCTAGTCATGTCTTCCTCCAGTCCATTTCCTCATATAACTCTGCATTCATTAATGTGTCCATTTATTCACTTATTCATTCACCCATCCGTCTGCAGTTCTGTGAGAACTGGCTTTATCTTTGTGCCAAACATTTAAGGAGTGTCACAAGACTATGGGTTACTAATTACAAAGAAGATGTAAGTCAGCCCTCTTGGTTCAAAGGAACTGGGGGCTCTCTGGGGTGGGGCTCCAGTGGCAGATAAACTTGAGGTGGGCCTTGAATTATGCCCAGGCAATGTAGAAGATACTGGAAGTCAGCCGTCTGGCTGTCATTCCCCATTCTTTCTCGCTCGTTGATGCGTTTTCTTCACCCTCTCAAATGCTCAGAGAAGTAGCGCCCACTCTAGCTGCAGGGGGTGAATCTGAATTGGATCAAACAAATCAAGTGATCCCTTCACAATACTTAGCTTAGGTCACTAGGATCTTGAAGGGGAAGGCTGTGGGGAGGCAGGGAAAGGCTTCTGGCCCAGGTTTTCTTCCCTCATGAAAAGGGATGCATGGGAAGAACTGCGCCCCATTCTTCCCAAATGTTGTACACAGCAACCATTTTGCATCTGTGAGGGGAGACACCATAGACATGCTGAAGATGGCAGAGGGGAAAGTTGCTCTGGGGTCCTTGAAGGTGTCATCAAGGCTGTGAATAAAGGAACTCTGGAAACTAACTATCCTCAGACATACTGGGATCCTCAGTATGTGAGCGTCCCAGTAATAACCCAGACTTATTACTTAAGTCACTTTTAGTTGAGTCTTCAGTTACTTGCAGTTCAAAGTGCTAGGCAGGTGGGATGCAGCCCAGTGGAAGCGGGATGACTGTTTCCTGGCTTCAATCCTGGGGGCACAGTAGGCACCGTTCGTTTCTCTGGTTTCCCCAAGGTCAAGCCTGCATACTGCAGGGTGCTTGATGGATACTAAATCTGTAGACTGGCCTGATGGAGAAGTGGGAGGCCAGGAGCTGGAATATGGGTTGGGAGCCCGTTTTCCACTCCCGGTTTATGCCAGGAATTGCCCAGCATATCTAGAAATAATGAGCATCCGTGCTAAGGCAACTAGACCATCAGCTGGGTCAGAAGTCAGGCAAGTGACATAAATGAATAAAACAGGCTTGATGTTTGCTTGTTACACATGTAGAAATAGTCTTGATTTTTTTTTTTTTAAGTCAGAGCCTCACTGTTGCCCAAGCTGGAGTACAGTGGTAGGATCACGACTACCCCAGCCTCCCCCTGCTGGGCTCAGGCAATCTTTCCACCTCAGCCTTCCAAGCAGCTGGGACAACCATACCCGGCTAATTTTTTAAAAACTTATTTATTGTAGAGATGAGGTCTCGTAATGCTTCCCAGGTCAGTCTTGAACCTCTGGGCTCAGGCAGTCCGCTTGCCTCCGCCTCCCCAAGTGCTGGGATTGTAGGCATGAACTACTGTGCCTGGCCACTATTCTTAATTTAATGAAGAAAAGTGCTCTTTACAATTTTTCTTGATGCTTATGAACCTCTTGGTTTACCTTTCTTTTTTTTATGAGTGAAAAAAGAAAAATAGTTCTCTACTAAAAAATAAGCCACCGAATGCAAAGCCTCTATGTTAGAGAGACAGTAGGCATATCGAGAAGTGTCGTGGACTAGAAAGAGTGCCCCGTCCCATGGCAGTGGCTGTCAACTGACTCTTGCCACTTGAGATTTCTAGAGCATTGTGATAGGTCTCCTGATTTTTCAAGAGAAGCTTGAAATCTGATTAAAAACAATTTCTAGCTGGGCTCAGTGGCTCAGCCTGTAATCCCTCACTTGGGGAGGCTGAGGTGAGTGAATTGCCTGAGCCCGCGGGTTTAAGACCTGCCTGGGCAACTTGGCGAGACCTCATCTCTAC
>NW_007247721.1:1394113-1429195 GCF_000164805.1 Carlito syrichta | reverse complement strand
CCCAGCAGGTCGAGGCTGCGGTGGCCGGGAGCGGCCACTGCACTCCAGTCTGGGCAGCAGAGTGAGACTCCAACTCAAAAAAAACAAACAAAAACAATTTCTTTTGGATATATCCCTTTGGTTGTTGAACATGTGCAGGTTTTAGGGAGGCACATCTGGAAGCAGAATCTGGGGACAGAGGCATTTGGGGTTAGTGGTGCTGAGTGGGTGGGTGAAAGTGCTGTGGAGTAGTGATAGGAGCTGCGCTTTTAAAAAAAAATCATTATTTTTTATTATGATATTGTGGGGTACAGTTAAGGGTTAGGTATACAAATATGCTTCATTCAGGCCCCCTTGTTGATAACAGGTGTCTCCCCGTCCCCAGACAGATGTTTACTACCATTAGTCCCATACCCCCCATAGTTTCCCACCACTGTCAGTCATTTTCTTATGGTAGTGCGTTGGATGATCAAGGTCCTCTATATGAGTGAGAACATGTGATACTCAGATCTTTGTTTCTGTGAAAGGTCACTCAGTATTATAGACTCTAGTTCCCTCCAGGTTGCTGCGAAATTCATGATCTTGTTCTTTTTTATGGCTGCATAGTATTCCATTGTGTATATGTACCACATTTTTTTAATCCAGTCCTCTTTTGATGGACAGCATGGTTGCTTCCAGGTTCTTGCTATTGTGAACAATGCTGCGATAAACATTTGTGTGCAGGTATCTTTTTTATAGAGTGATTTGAGTTCTTCAGGGTATATTCCCAGTAGGGGAATTGTGGGGTCATATGGGAGGTTGATGTTTAGAGCTTTTAGGAATCGCCACACTGCTTTCCACAGAGGTTGCACTAGTTTACACTCCCACCAACAGTGTAGAAGTGTTCCCTTTTTGCCACACCCTCTCCAGCAGCTGTTATTTTGTGAGTTGTTGATGATTGCCATTCTGACTGGAGTTAGGTGGTATCTCAGTGTGGTTTTGATTTGCATCTCCCTGATGATTAGTGAGGTTGAGCATTTCTTCATGTGTCTGTTGGCTGCTTGAATGTCTTCCTTTGTGAAGTGTCTGTTCATATCTTTTGCCCATTTTATAATGTGGTTGTTTGTTTTTTTCTTTTCAGCACGTTTGAGTTCCTTGTAGATCTAAGATGTTAAGCCTTTGTCAGACCT
Source organism: Carlito syrichta (assembly GCF_000164805.1). Classification (NCBI taxonomy): domain Eukaryota; kingdom Metazoa; phylum Chordata; class Mammalia; order Primates; family Tarsiidae; genus Carlito; species Carlito syrichta. Next base: position 1,428,047 of record NW_007247721.1, on the reverse strand, counting down.
GGAGTTAGCAAATACTTTTTCCCCAGTCTGTAGGCTGTCTCTCTGTTTTTGATGGATAGGTGGGTAATTCTGGTCTGGGTGACAAACATGGTAGTGAGATCAATAAGCATGCATTATAGCATTTTGGGAGGCTGAGGCAGGAGGATTTCTTGAGCACCTGAGTTTGATACCCATCTGGGCAACATAGAGAAATTTCATCTCTACAAAAAAAAAAAAAAAAAAAAAGAAGAAAAAAAAATAGCTGGTCATGGTGGCATGTGCTACTTGGGAGGCTATGGTGGAAGGATTGCCTGAGACCAGGAGGTCAAGGCTGCTGTGAACCATGATCATCATTCCAGCCTGAGTGACACAGTGAGACCCTGACTTAAAAAAAAAAAAACAATATAAAAAAATGCAGAAAAACATACAGAATAAAATGAAAATCATTCCCAATCTTGCTATACAGAAAATCTCTAATTTTCAGTCTTTTTCCTTATTTTTTTCCTCTCTCTCGTGTTAAATTGTGAACAGTTCCCTCTTGTCATTAAAAGCTTTCTGAAAACTCACTTTGAAATGGTGATATCTAAGTCCAGTAAGAGGCTCACATCCCATGTAACCTCAAACATTCCAATTCTGTGGGAATGAAACTCTTTCCTGCTCCTGGCTGGTAGCTCTCTTAGCTTGGTGTATGTTAAGCTGAAATGTCACCTGTCATGATATCTATAGTGTTCAAATGCCTTCATCCCATGTCTGGGGCAGGGTGAGGGCTGACAGGAAAGGATAAACACAGCAGAGAGAGAAACCTAGGGAAAGCACCAAGGCTAACCAGCCATTACCCATCTTTAAGTGGAACTCACCTCAAGTCACAATGAAAATTAGACTAAAATCCAACCATGCCCTAAGTCTGATTCCTCTCAGGAAAGTTTAGTAGATGATCGTTGAGCCCTTCCTAGGTGCAAGCCACGTGTGCTCCCGGGCATCTTAGGGAGTGAGGAATCTTAGGGAGTGAGGAGGAAGCTTCCTCACTTTCCGCTTGCTAACCTCTCTGAGGTGGCCTGGTTAGGAATGGAAGCAAGATCCAGGCAAATCCATGCCCCGTCCTTCGGCTCAGAATGCTGAGCAGCATTTTCCTACAGTCAGTCCGTGTTCCTGAGGGTAGGTGCCCCAGGGCCGGCTGGAAGGTGTGTAAGCTGGAGTCCCTCAGGAATGAGGTTGTCACACCGCCTTCGGAGCCTCATCTTTGTGTCTGTCACCTCTCGCTGCTCTCTGGCTTGGGTGGGAGGCCCTGGCAGACACACCATACCTGTTTTGTGACTACGTGCATCTCCCCCAGGGCGTGTTCCTGTACCTTGTGCTGAATGTGTTTCTCAGGCAGCTGGCATGATGAAACCTGGCTGGCCCAGTTCCCCTGCTAACTCTTGGCTTCCCTGGTCTCTACTGTATTCCCTTTACAGACACTTGACATGGTAGTGGGAACTGACTTCAAAGATCATTCACAACACACCTGCGTTGAGTGACATCTTGCTTTGTTTATATGTAACACAATTCCCAGGGATCAATGAGGCTGGTACCAACAAAGCAGACAGACGAATAATACAGATCGTTTGTGTTGCTAATAATAGCTAATACAATAGCTATTTACTGAGCATTTGCTATGTGCCAGTCTTTAGGCTTAGAGCTTTTATGCATTGACCCATTTAAGCCTCACGAAACCTCCCTGAGTTAGATATGATTAATGTCCTCTTTTTGCCAGGAGGAAACTGGAGCCCAGAGAGGTTAAGTGACTGCCCAAGGTCCACAATGGTAAAACCAGGACTTAACCACAAGCTCATGCATGTGACCATGTCTTGCTATACCGTTAATGTGTTTTTTATCTGTCCCTCATCCTTGTAGTCCTGGGATAGCCCTATTAGTTATAATGCCTTTTCTTATAATATACTTAAAATTAAAAATCTAAAATTTTATTTAGGGTTTAAAAATCTCCATTTATAAATGAGACTGAGCTATAACCCTTCCCCACCAATGAACACCTAGTCATATTTGCTTCACATTTGCAACGAGTAGCTTCCTGAGCTCTGGAATAGTTTTTAACTCAGTAGGGAAGAAGGGGAAGAGTTTCTTAAACAAGAGAGGAAACCCAGAACCAATTACAAAAAATATAGACAAAATTGACTACACACACTATATCTTTTTTTTTTTTTAGCATGGCATGAAACTCTATAAATGAAGCCAAAAGACAAGAGATTTGGAAAGTATTTATAACACAAATGACAGACAAATAGTTAATATCACATAAAAAATTCTACAAAGTATAAGGAAAAGAAAAACAAGCCAATTAAAAATGATTGAGACTGAGCTCAGTGACTCACCCTGTAATCCCAGCACTTTGGGAGGCCAAGGTGAGTGGATTGCCTGAGCCCGCAGGTTCAGGACCAGCCCAGGCACCTTGGCCAGATCTCATCTCTACAATAAATAAAAAATTAGCCATGGTAGCATGTGCCTGTAGTTCTGGCAACTTGGAAGGCTGAGGTGGAAGGATCGCCTGAACCCAGCAGGTCGACACTGGGGTGGCTGTGAGTGTGCCACTCTATTCCAGTCTGGGCGACACAGTGAGACTCCAACTCAAAAAAAAAAAAAAAAAAAAAAAAAAAGAATGAGGAATATGTATAGCAATGCAGAGAAGAGGAAATGCAAATAGCCAATTATCATATTACACATTCTCAGCCTCGTTAATTATTAGGAAAATACACATTAAAGCAACAGTGATATAATTTTTCACATGTCAGACCAGTAAAAATTTTAAAAAAGATTTATTATATCTGGGGTAGACAAGGATGCCAAAAATGGTCACTTTTCCTATGAAGGCAGTGCGAATTGTTATTAAGCCATCATGACAATTTCCAGATGCTCAACTTCCCAACATGGTAGTGGGAATCGACTTCAAAGATCATTCACTACACACCTGTACTGAGTGAGATCTTGCTTTGTATATATGCAACACAAGTCCCAGTTCTCCTTGCAATCATCAGCGATCATGTAATCCAGTTCTGGTTGTGAAATGTAAGGGAAAGACCGCTGCAGGATCTCTGGGAGGGACTTTGTTTTACTGACATAAGGTACAAATGTGGCTGCTGCTACCTCTTCAGCTTCACCTTGAACATGGACATGGTTGATGCCTGGAGTTGTGGTAGCCATTCTGTAACCATCAGGAGAAAAATATGAGGAGAAAATGCCAACACGCTAAGGGTAACAGAGCCGAAAAACACATGAGGGCCTGGGCTTCTGGACTAATACCCACTAATACTTACCTCCAGACCCTCGTTATGTGAGAACAGAAAACGGTTATTTGTTGAAGCCTCTGTTAGTAGGGGTTCTGCTACTGGCAGCCAAATACGTCTCTAATCAGATACATATATACCCTTTCTGCAGACATTCCTACGTGCAACTCCATCCTAGGAAATGAAAGTACAGTGTGTAGACACTTAGGCACAATTTATGTATGACATTGTTTTTGAAAGCAAAGAACCGAAAACAAATGGAATGTCTGCCGATAGCATATGACTCAACAAAATATGATGTCATCATATAATAAAATGTCATATAACTATTCAAAAGAATGAGTTAGACTGATGTCTCTTGACTGGGAGGGATGTTCCTGATGTATTACTATGTGAAAAATAGAAAATTGAATAGTTTCCTCTTACAGCGTAATCCCTCATTTGTGAAAAGAAAATCTCTCTATATGTATAGATGTACTTATCTACACCAGCATAGAAGGAGGGGTAAAAATGCCAGCAGGGATGAGCAAAGTAATGCAACTGACTGAAACAAGCCTGGCAGGAAAGGTAAGCTGTCTTAAGTATTATCAAATTTTATTTCTACTGGACTATGAAGAGAAGCACCGAATATGATACAAATATGCATGATACTGGTGATTATATTTTAAATATAGAGTTGAATAGAAGAAAGATTGTGTGGTGATATGTTTTTGCTTTCCCATAGTTTCTTTTTTCTTTTTTTGTAGAACATAAATTCCAATTTTATTTCTCCCTGTATTGAGAATTCAAAGATAGATCATCTCTTCCTTTCAATGATATAAGGGCAGAATTCAGCCTTGCATCCGTTAGCTGTTGGTGATACTTGGTTTTGGAATGAAAAATATCTGCTGAAAAACGTGGTACTTCTAATGAGAGATATAACATTTGCACATTGTTTTTTAAAACTATAAAATTAGGGTAACCATCAAAGGAACACTTGTAGAATTCTAGTACGTCAATGTCTTCTTATTTAGTTTCCAAGACTGGATTAAAAAACTTCTTTTTGCAGTTCTTCATCCACACCATCAGTATTAATTGACGAAGACAACTGAGCAATGTTAATTCATTTTCATAACTTTAATAACGGTGGCCCACTTCTGGGATTCAATCTTTACCTCCTTAATTTGAAAATAAACTTCAGATTATCACTTTCATTACTAGAAAACGGATTTTTGTGTAAGGTTATTACTTGCAAACCAAGTTTCCCAAAGACTCAATTTCTCTAGAATAAACAAATGAAATCAAATCAAACGTTTGAAGAACTACTTGTGAATGCTCTTCAAAGGCATTTGGGGGTATTATTTTAACCAAAAAAAATACCAAGAACTGATTCTATTTTAATTGGTTAGCCAAGTTGGGGGCTTTTCCTCAAATGACATGAACAGTGCAATTATTCCTCCCCACTGTTTAAAAACAATTGCTTTTGCACCAGGACACTAATTAGCCACATAATCTCTGTGTAGTGCAGCAGACAGCCATATGGGGCAGCCAATTCATTATGGATTGAACTGTCTGGGTCAAGCCAGGTGGGAATCTCATATACAGAGTTAATTACCACATTCATCATGCATTCTCTTTTTAATGTTTAACTGACAAAGAGATTCCTGGTGAATGACAATAAATTTAAATTCTGTTTCCTTGCTGAATGATGCCACCATGGAATCAAGTTTCACAAGGAGTCCCATGTTAGCACCAACATTATAGCAACACTTTTATATTTATGTTGAGTAATTTTGACCTATCTACATTTATTTAACTTTTCAAGAATGTTCTCAATGCAAAATAATGTATTCCCTGATGTGTCTGACTTGGGCACATGTCCAGAAGTTCTTTGCTCATGATAAAAAAGAAAAAAAAAAGCCGGACTTGCTGGCTCAGCCTGTAATTCTGCGCCTTTGGGAGGCTGAGGTGAGTGGATTGCCTGAGCCCGTGGGTTCGAGACCCACCTGGGCAGCAAGACCTCGTCTCTACAATAAATAAAAAAATCAGCCGGGTGTGGTAGCGCATGCCTGTAATTCCGGCTACTCGGAAGGCTGAGGCGGAAGGATCGCCGGAGTCCAGCAGGTCGAGGCTGCGGTGGCCGGGAGCGGCCACTGCACTCCAGTCTGGGCGACAGAGTGAGACTCCAACTCGAAAAAAAAAACAACAAACCAACAACACCCATTAGATTCCGTGAATTTGCATAGCTAGCTGTATGATAGTATTTATAACTATGCTCTCATCAATTACAAGAAAAAAAATCACAAATTATCTAATTGTTTCCACCTAACTTATCCTGTATGTTTTGAGCCCTATCTTCATTATGTTGAACAAAAGTATTTCCAGCAAATGCTTATCTGTCTATATATCTGTCTGTCTGTCTGTCTGTCTCTCTATTGAGTTGGTCTTGCTCTGCCACCCAGTCCAGAGTGCAGTGGCACTATCTCAGCTCCCTGCAGCCTTGGCCATCTGGGCTCAAGCAATCCTTCTGCCTCACCCTCCTGAGTAGCTGGGGCTACAGGCATGCGCCACCATGCTCAGCTTGATTATTTGCAGGGACAAGGTCTCACTATGTTGCCTAGGCTGGTCTCAAACTCCTGGGCTCAAGTGATCCTTCCACCTTGGCTTCTCAAACTGTTGAGTTTATAGGTGTGAGTGGGTCACTGCTCCTGGCCTGCTTATTTGTACTGAGTCAAAAATCCACCGCACTCCAGCCTGGGTAACAGAGTGAAACTACGACTCAAAAAAAAAAAAGTGTATAATTTAATTTACTCACAAAGTTGTGCTACCATTACCATTACTTAATTTTAGAATATTTCAACATACCCCAAAGAAACCCTGTACCCATTAGCAGATACCCTCTTCTCCCTCTTCTCCATTTCCTGGCAACACTAATCTATGGATTTTCCTAGTCATGGACAATTCATACAATATGTGGTCTATTGTGACTGGCTTCCTTCCCATAGTATAATGTTTTCAAGTTTCATCCATATGATAGCATGTAACAGTAATTCATTCCTTTTTTTTTTTTTGCCAACCAATATCCCACAGTCTGTACCACGTTTTAAAAAACTCTTCATCAGTTGATGGACATTTGGGTTGTTTTTACTTTGTAGCTATTATGAATAATGCTCCTACGAACATTGATGTGCCAATTTTTGTGTGGACATACATTTTAATTTTCCTTGTGCATATATACCTAGAAGTAGAATTTCTGAGTCATATAGTAAATCTGCGTTTGATCATTTGAAAAATCACTAAACTGTTTTCAAAGTGGCTGCATCATTTTACATTCCTACCAGCAATGTACCAGAGTTCTAATTCCTTCACATCCTCATCAACATTTATTATCTGACTTTTTGATTTTAGCCATCCTAGTATATATGAAACGATATCTCACTGTGGTTTTGATTCGCTTGTCTCTGTTAACTAATCACGTCAAGCATCTTTTCATATGCTTGTTGACCATTTGCATATCTTTGGAGAGACACCTCTTCAAATCCTTTGCCCATTTTAAAATTGGGTTATTTGCCTTTTTATTGTTGAGTTATGAGTTCTTCATGTATTTTAAATACTTGTCTCTCATTGAATATAAGACTTGAACATATCTTCTCCCATTTTATGGATTCTTCTTGCTTTCTTGATGATGTTCTTTGAGGCACAAAAGACTAATTTTGATGAAATCCAGTGTATCTATTTTTTCTTTATATTTAAGAACCACTGACTACCTCAAGGTCACAAAGGTTTACTCTTATGTCTAAGAATTCTATAGTTTTAACTCATATCTAGGTCTATGATCTATATTCCGTTTGTTAGGTCAAAATCCCAGCCAGGGCCTCCAAAATGTTAGGCCAGTCTGTGATCCGGTGCCACATGAAAGATGTAAAGAATTTCACAGAAGTTAGATTGGAAGAAACAGTTTATTGAGAAAGTAAAGATAGAGAGAAAGAGAGGAGATTCACTTCCCCAAGGAAGAGGAGGGGGCCAAAGCTTAGGAAAACATGGCAGCCATAGCTCAAAGAACACATGGCCTGACCAGTGCTTAGCAAAGTGACGGCCAATGGTTGCTTGAGGTTGAATGTTTTTAAACTTTCCCTTTGATGGGGGCAGGTCGTTAAGGTGATTGGGTGGTGGTCTGTTTCAGGTCATCACGAAGGGGACATGTAAGCACAGCTACCGACATCAGGTGATAGCAGGTGATAGATGGATGGGCCAGTAACACGACTGCTGCCATGGTGATGGGGTGTGGTAAAACAACTATCAATAGCTACCTCTGAGAAATCAGTACTGTCCCTGGCTAGTGATTAGAGAGTAAATTTAAAAACATTAAAAAACATGACAAAGTCAAGCTATGTTAAAATGGCTGCTCTTTGGGTATATTAACTCCATCTTGGTCCTTTCGGAGTTAGATATATGGTTTGACTGTTGTTTTGCATGTGACTATTATATTGGTCTAACTTTATTGTTTTACATGTGAATATCTAGTTGTCTCAGCACCATTTGTTGAAAAAGAATATTCTTTTCTCACTAGATTGTCTTGGCACCTTTGTCAAAGACCAGCTAGCTAGCTTTATTTCTGAACTTCCAATTTTATTCTATTGACTTCTTTTTTTTTTTTTTTTTATCCACTCAGACTGCATCCTCTCCTCTTGCTCCCCCAAAAGACAGCAAGAACGTTCATCAGTGGCAAAAGGCAGTTGCAGCAAAGCAACACCAAGAGCCAGCTTCATGCTCAGGAGAGGATGCTGTGCCTCCTCCTCATGGCTTCCGGTGTTTTACATAATCAAGAGAAACTTCTCTAGTAATGAACTATAGTCATGATCCCTGAAAGTATAGTCTTGATTTATTCTTAGATAAATGCCACACTGTCTTGATTTTCATTGCTTTGCACTAGGTTTTGAAATCAGGAATTGTGAGTCCCCTTACTTTGTTCTTCATCTTCAAGATTTTTTTTTTTTTTTGGAGTCGGAGTCTCACTCTGGTGCCCAGGCTGGAGTGCAGTGGCATGCTCCTGGCCACTGCAGCCTTGACCTGCTGGGCTCAGGCGATCCTTCCACTTCAGCCTTCAAGGTAGCTGGAATTACAGGCACGTGCTACCACACCCAGCTAATTTTTTGATTTATTGTAGAGATGAGGTCTCACCATGTTGCCCAGGTGGGTCTCGAACCCACGGTCTCAGGTAATCCTCTTGCCTCAGCCTCCCAAAGTGCTGGGATTATAGGCTTGAGCCACTGCACCTGGCCTAGATTGTTTTGGCTATTCTGTATCCCTAGCAATTTCATATGCATATTAGAATCAGCTTGTACATTTTTACAAGAAGTTTGCTGGGAATCAGATAGGGATTGCTTTGAGTCTGTAGATCAGTTTAGGGGTCTTAACATCTTAACAATGTTAAGGCTTCCAATCCATGAACATGGGGTGTTTCTCCATCTATTTAAATTTTCTTTAGTTTCTTTCAACAGTTTTTTTTTTTTAAGTTTTCCAAGTATAAGTTTTACATATCGATTGTTATTTATTCCTAGTACTTTTTTTGGATGCTGTTGTGAATAGAATTACTTTCTTAATTTTATTTTTAGATTTTCATCACAAGTGTATGGAAATACAATTGATTTTTAAAGTATTAATCTTATATCCTCTAATTTTGTTGAGCTCATTTGTTAGTTCTGATACATTTTTTAGTAGATTCCTTAGGATTTTCTATATATAAGATCATGTAATCTATGACTAGAGATCTTTCCTAATCTGGATATCTTGTATTTCTTTTTCTGGTTTAATTGCCCTGACTAAAACTTCCAGTACAATGTTGGGAAAAATTGGGGAGGGTGGATATCCTTTTCTTATTTTTGAGCTTAGAGGGAAAGCACCTGGTCTTTCACCACAAAGTATGATGTTAGATGGGGGTTTTTCATAGATGTCTCTTTGTCTCTTTCTTTCTATTGTTAGTTTGTTGAATTTTTTTTTTAATGACGAAAGAGTGTTGAATTTTGTCAAATGCTTTTTTTGAGTCAATTGAGAAGATCATGAGGGTTTTTAAAATCTACTAATATGATGTTTTACAGTGATTGATTTTTGGTTATTAAAACAACCTTGTATCCCCCAAATAAATCTCATTTGGTCATGCTTATAATTATTTTGACATGTTGTTGGATTCAGTTTGCTATTATTTTATTGAAAATGTTTGCATTCATATTCCTAAGAGATATTGGTTGTCAGGTTTTTTCTTGTGATGGGACATAATTTTTACACAAAGCGTGATAAGTGGGGGAAGGAGGAGGAGAGAAAAGGAAAGAAAAATATCCAGTGAGCTAATTTGGGCCTTTAGTATTCTAAACAAAGAGAAATTATATCAGACAGGTTTCTTGGACTTTTCCTTAGAAACTGCCTATTTACAGTTTCTGTTTGTTGTAGGATTACTTTAGGTAATTTTATGTTTTTAGCAGAAAACTGATCATTTCAATGAGATTTTAAAGTTATTGGCATAATTGATCAGCATTATTTTAAAACAAAAATACTATCTATTAGTAAGTGCTTTATCACTTCTAATCTTGTGTTTTAGGGTCCTTTAGCTCTTTATTTTTCTTGTTTGGATTTGCCCAAGGTTTTTTCAGAGAAGGTTTCTTGAGTTTACTTATTGATTTCAGTGTTTTTCCATTTTTGAGTTATTGAATCCTGCTTTTATCTTTATTATTGTCTTTCTTCTGCTTTCTATAGGTATTTTGTTGGTCCTTTTTGTAAATTATTGCATTCGACATTTAGTTATTTTGTTTGTGCTTTGGTTAATTAAATAGCAAAAACGATTTACTTCTATACTTGGTTGTAGCATATACATTTATGTTATGTAATTTCTTTGTAGATGGTTTGTAGTTATACTTATTACTTCTTTTTCTTGCCTAATTGCCCTGACTAGAACCTCCAGTACAATGCTGAACAGAAGTGATGAGAGTGGACATCACCACTTATCTCTCCTGGCTGAAATTTATTTAAGTATTTTCTTATTGTTTGGACTAGTTAAATTCATATGGCTAACTTCTGGTTTCAATATATTACCTTTAAAGAATGGGAAACACAAACACACACACACACATAACTCAAGCACCATGGCACTGGAATTGGGGTACTGCTTATTATGCCTTTGCCAGTGTTACTCATTTGCACTTTCTTTGGAAGTAACCTGGTGGTGTACACCTGAATATATATTGAGGGACTAAGACTTAGTGTGGCTATAGTTAAATCCTGTATAGAGTAGCCAATCATTCACTTGAGAGGTCTTTACTGTATATTCGTAGATCTGTAAGTGGGTGCAAGACAGCCACAGAATGTTTGGAATGTATTTCTGATCTGGTTGAAGATAGCATTGCATCACAATGTTACAGGATAAAGGAGATGAAAATGACAGCCTACATTATGTGCCAGTTCTCAGCTTTACAAAACTTGCATATTTAATCTCCATGACACTCTTTAAGTATCCCCATTTGACAGTGGAGGAAACTGAAATGCATAGACATTAAATACCTCACCCAAGGAGACACAGCTAATAAGTGATGGAGCTGGGATTTGCGCCTAGACAGACAGTTCCAAGCTGTGATCTCACCAATAAGCTACACTGTCGTAAAGATCAGTGGCATGCCTGCCTGGCTTGGGGGCTTCACAGAGGGTTTGATGTCCCTTCTTGCATCCCAACTTTCTTACCACATTATCAAGAGGGAAACAGGAAGATTCAGAATGCATATGGGAGGAAGGCTGGGGAAAATATCTGGGCTAGATTGGCCATTGAGTCTTTAATATTTTCTCTTCTGCTCCAAAGGCTGGGAGAAAAGCCAGGGGAGATCCAACCACATATTGTAAACACTCTCTCTGAGCCTAGCACATTTCTGCCTACCTTCAGGGTGTGTCCAAGAAGTTGGTTCCCCCTAAATTCCTTCCGGTTTTGTCCCTGGAAATAAATTAATGTCCATGGGCACACATGTTTTTCTGTTAGGCAGGCTCCATACTCAGTGTTCACTTCTCCTTTATGTGTTTTGCTACTATGCAATTAGGTACGCACATACAACTTTTTATATCTTCCTGGTGAATCTAACCTTTTATCATTATAAAATGCCTTAGAGTTCACTTTGTTTTATGTGAGAATAGTTATACCAGCTTTCTTTTAGTTGGCATTTTAACAGTCTATTCTTTCTACCATTTTACTTCCAATTTTTTAGACCCTTATTTTGAAGGTACATTTCTTATAAGCAGTACATGGGTTTCTTAAAAAAAAAAACAAATGTTTAAATTTCAATGGGAATTTTTAGTTTATTTACATTTAACATAATTACCAACTTATTTGGGTCTCAATCTCTCATCTGTCCCACTTTTCTTTTTTTTTTTGAGTCAGAGTCTCACTCTATTGCCCAGGCCAGAGTGTAATTGCACTATCAGGCTCATGGCAGCCTCAATCTCCTGGGCTCAGGCGATCCTCCTACCTCAGCCTCCCAAATAGTTGGGATTACAGGCATGAGCCATCACACCTGATTAAGTTTTTTGATTCTCTGTAGAGGCAAGGTCTCACTATGTTGCCCAGGCTGGTCTCGAACTCCTGGGCTCATGCAATCTTCTAGCTTTGGCCTCCCAAAGTGCTGGGATTATAGGCATGAGCCACTGCGCCAGGCATGAGCCACTGTGCCTGGACTGTCCCACTTTTTAATGTTTCTTTTTCTAAATTTTCTTATCTTATTTTGGATTGATTAAGTATTTTTTATTTCCCATTCCCTTCCCCACTTTTAGCTTGTTAGTTACATATTATTTTACTTTTATTTTAGTAGTTATTCTAGAGATTATAACATGCATGATTGAGTTATTAAGGTCTAATATAAATCAATAGATTTGCCACCTTCCAGACAGTGCCAGAGGTCTTTGAACACTTCAACTCTATTTTTCCACCCCCTTTCCCTAGTATATGTGTTACTGCTGTTGAGTATTTTAATTCATTACATATTTTATGTCCCACAAGACATTACTGTTTTTATTGCTTTACACAGTCAATATTCATTTACAGGTATTCCTTCTGACACATCTCATTCCTTTCTGTGTCTCAGGTGAGAGCATGTTCTGAAGATTTCCTTTCAGTGTAACTTGTAGTATGAAACTGCTGCTGCTGAATTATCTCACCTTTTGTTTGGCTACAAGATATCTTTATTTTATATTAATTTAAGATATTTTCAGTGGACATAGAACTTCGGTGCAAAAAGTCCTTAATAAAATAGCAGGGTATAGACTTCTGCAGTATTTTTAAAGAATAATTCACTACCTAGTGGGTCAAGTAGTGGGCTTGATACACAATATTTAGTGGTGAAGAAAACAGACATAATTTCTACCCTCATAGAGCTTATTATCTTGTGGAGGAGATAGATATTAATTTAGTAACTAAATGCATATATAACCATAATTTATGGTGAGTACAACATAGGAAGTGAATGTAATACTGGTATGAAGAATAATTGCAGTGGAAGGGGTAGTCAGGATAGATGGAGTGGACAGTAAGGATCTTTTTTTTTTTGAGGGTGATGTTTACATGAGATCTAAGGGATGGAAAAGAGCCAGTCATCAAGGGTTGGGTTGGGAGGGTTGGGGGGGTGTGTGTGAAAAAGAGTTCTCCAGGAAAGCCAGGATAATTCAGTGTTAGGAGCTATTAATAAAATGTGTTGCCTTATAAATGAAAGAGGAAAACCCATATGATATGGTGACTTCAAGAGCTGCTGAAGAGGAAGCAGTGGTTCATGCCTGTAATCCTAGCCTTTGGGAGGCTGAAGTGGGAGGACCACTTGAACCTCGGAGTTCGAGGTTACAGTGAGCCACGATTGGCCACTGCACTCCAGTTGGACTGGGTGAAGAGGTATTTGTTCTAGCCCAGGATCCTTCTTGCTTGAGGAAATAAAAATGTATTCAATCTGGCACAAGTGAAAAAAGACTTATTGTAAAGTTTCAGAACCCGCGGTCCTGCCAGGTTTCATGGGAGTCAGAACAGAGTAGTGCTTGCAAATGGAGGTGGCTTTTGATTAGGCACGATGCACTCTTCTTCTCCTCTGTGAATCTGCTCCATTGTTTCTTTTTTGTCAAATTGCTTCCTCAGTTTCGCCATCTGCTTGCTTACAGCCCATCACGAATAGCCCAACCCGCAGGCCCAGTTTTTCTGTTACAGACTTTCTCCTTCAAAGAAATTCATGGACTAGAGGCTGATGACTTGTGTGACCAATGAATTGACTCCTCAGGGTCCTCATGCTCTGGCATTGTCCAGCAACTGAGTCTGGAGCAAAGGGACAGGCTACATTGTATGAAGCAACGCCTTTGGGGCAGACATCTTGGGACGTGTTAGAGGCACGCAGAATCCACACGGGGTGATGGCAGTCGATAGTTCATGCCCAGCCGGCTGAGCCTCAGTTTGGAGGAGGCATTCTTCGTACTTCCTCAGTGGGTGCCCAATAGGATTGAGCCCCAGTTTTACACAGCTCATTGCTAATTTTCTATCTTTGGCTTTCCCCCTTCTTTCTCACTGTTCTTGGTCCCTTCACTCCTGATTCCTGGGGTCACCTCCAAAATAAAAGATCTGTCCCCCAGTTCTTGTCTCAGGCCCTGCCATTGGAAAAACCCAAATTTTAGAGTAGCAAATGTTAAAGTTTCGTATCATTAGAGGAGGGAGATAATCTTATAGCAAAGCCAGTTTTGGGGTCGCTCCTCCACTCACTGTAATACCTGTTTTCAATACTAAATAGATGTTCTGTTTCAACTGATAGAGACTTATAATTCACATCATTGCCCATTTTTATCAGCGGCATCCTAAAATAACAGATTATAATTCATAGAAACCAACCACAAGAAGAAGACTCCTATCCCCTATCTCTCTCATCTATCTTCTTGTGCACCCTCCTTCTCTCCAGTCATAAGCAGCTCAGGGTGCAGGCTGGGTCACTTCCTGAAGGCAGGTTGCTGGGGTGTGGAAAACACAAAGAACTATGAAAATAGTGAACATTCTACAAAGAGTCATCACTCTTGTATGGGACTAACACAGAGTGTAGCATGGTAAAGGGGTTAAAAATTTCTGTCAAATACACCTCAGCAGTGACAGAATTCTTGGTAAGCCACTGGTGAGAACTTACAGTGTATTTCTGCATAGAAGTAAAGCTCCTTGTGGTAGTTTAGGGAACCAGGGAGGGTTGCAAAGACTGATGTGACCTTCGAGGGGGTCTGACTGTAGCAGCCAACACAAATTCAATCATGCAGCCCCACAAGACCCGGTGATTCAGTATGACATTGCTCCCCTGCCTCCAGAGAAAACCTTATATATCTAATGATTTTTTTCCACAGAATGTTATTGTGTTACCTACTATGCCTCAGGAATCGGGCTAAATGCTTGGACTACAAAGACGCACCCGACAGAAGTTCCTGCCCTTGAGGAGCTCAAGACCTGGGGCACAAAATGGCCCAGGACACAAGACAACTCTTGGGAGAACACACATGAGAAGATAACCCCACCCTCCACAAGGCGCCCCAAGCATACTTCTGTTAGAAGACTCATCTCAAAAGATGAGTCTTCTTTTTTTTTTTTTTCATGTTTAACAATCTTTAATTCAAATGTAAAAGTTCAATACAAGCCATTTGTAGGGCTTGGGATTTGTTCTTTTAGAAACAAGAAATGGGGAAATGCAACAAAATGATCTTTCCACTTTTCAAAAGCTAACAGACAAGTTTGAGAATCTAGGCCATCACCTGCTTAGTCCATTGTGCTCCATTTTTTCAGTACAGGTATCTAGACATAAGTAGGATCCCTGACATGACCACCATGTTGCAGACTCTTTATACTCTATAGAGTGTAAGTAAATTGCAAAAACTAAACAGTTTTAGGAAAAGCACAGAAGACAAAACGTTTTATCTTAAAGCTTTTACTTTGAGACACGATGGAAAAACCTTACAGGTACACATGGAAAAGACATGATCACCACTGAGTGAGAACAATCTAACCAGAAAGCTTCAATGCCTGTCAGCTAAAGGTTGGGATGAAATTCTGGGAGATGACATGCTGCAGGGCTGAAAGGGCAATTAGTATTCTTCTCCTTCTTCCTCTCCCTCTCCTTCAACAGAATCCACACCAACAGAAGTATGCTTGGGGCGCCTTGTGGAGGGTGGGGTTATCTTCTCATGGGGCCTCTGGGAAGGCTTCAGAGAGAAAGTGAGGTGTGTGTGAGCCAGTTCCTGTTCTTGCTCAGGCAAAGAGCAGAAAGCAGAAAGAGCCATTCCCAGCAAAGAGGACCATGAAGGCAGAAGGGCGTGAGTCTAGCAGGCAGTTCGAGAGTGGAAGCAGCTAGCAGAGGGTGATCTGCAGACACGTTTTGCTGGGGCCACAGTGGGGTTTTCAAATTTGAGTCACATTTGGAGATATTTTGTGAGACAGTCCAGATTTCCTGCTTCTCAGGAAAAATAAGAAGGCGAACCTGACCGTTCTGCGGGAGAGCCACCACCGGCTGGACTGAGTAGTGACCTTTCCCGTCAGAAGGGGTCTGTGCCCACCAGCTTAGCACCATGTCCACCCTCAGCCTCGGAGTCAGACACATGCATGGCCGTCCGTGCTTTCACCACACTGCTGCACTGATTTGGATGCGCTGCTTCACTCCTAGAGCATCTGACTTTTCAGCCTCTGGTTAAGTATTGCTGGGTATTAAAGCTGGGCAGAGTTCAAGTGGCAACTGTGAACCATCACTAGGACTGAAGGGGCAGGCAGGGGAGGTGGTGTTCTGAAGCTCGGTGAGGGTGGGGCTGGAGAGGAGGGGCCCTGGGAATCCAGGCTTGGGGACATATTGGCTGCCAGAGAAGCAGCAGTGGAGCAGGAGGGAGTGAGGAGGACAGACCCTCACATCTTGCCTCCTACTCCCAGTGCCTCTTGAGGGCCGAACTGGAAGCTAGAGGGCAAGAACCCTAGAAGGGAGTCCACAGGGGTCAGTTCCTGGGCACAGGCAGGGAGGGTTGGAGAAGGGATATGGGAATGGCAGATGACTGGCACACCGAGACACCTGCGGAGGGTGAGAGCCAGAGAAGGTCCCCTCCTGAGAGTCATTCAGGGTATGGGCCCTGTGTGGGGACTCTCCTGAAGATGGCCGAGCCACAGGCTCTGATGTCAGCAGATGGGAGGGGAGGGGGCTGGCGAGGTCTGAGGGCCCGAGATCCCCCTCCATTGCTGGGAGGCCCCGGGAGGCCACAGGACCCTGCGCAGGACAAAGGGAGGACAGAGGCTCAAATCTGGCCTTGCAAAGATTAGTCCAGAAGGGTACTGGGGAGGTGGAGGCTGGGAGCTCTGGGGGTACTTCACAGGCTCACGAGCAGGAAACCATGGTCAGACGCTGGCCCCCGGGTATTCTGGTCTGTGCTCCCGTTCACCTGACTTTGAGGAGCTGGGAAGTGGTCTCCCCCTCCCCTTTCAGCATAAACGCTGAGCTTGTTTTTATTTTCAAGTGCAAAATTTGGCTCCTGAAAAGTCATTGGCCACTTATGCGTGACCTCAGCAGCAGCCGCATGGCACTCCTTGCAGACCCCATCGTGTCCACAGGAGATTCTCATTCATCTGCCACGAATACTTCTGAGGACCCCACGCTGGCCTAGAGGACAACCAGGGCCAGCAGGCAGCTTTGACCGTGAAAAAGAAGCACCTACTGAACTGAAATCAACCTCTTTGTCTCCTAACTCTGCTCCCTGAGGTCAGACCGAGCACCTCCCTATGTCTGAGGACAGTTTTCCCTCACTCTTCAGTTTTAACCACTTCTGAAGGTGACATCCTGGGACCATCATCTCCCCTGACTCTATGAAAATATTTCTCATGACCCTCCCCCACGCCTTCTTTGACTTCAAATCAAAGGTCACTGGACGACATGAGTGGGCTCTTCCTTGAGATGGACAGTATGTTAGTTAGGATCACACTAGATCTTTCCAAGAATCAGGAGGTGTTTACGGGCATTTATGTTTTCTCTCAACAACTCCCTGAGCTAAATGGGTGAGAACTAGACACTGGAGGCTCAGAAGGAACTAGTAACTCCCTCCTGGGTGACACAGTCAGCAAGAAGCAGGGCTGTAGACAAACCCCAGGCTTTTGCCTCTGGGCCTCCTTCCACCACAGGGGCCCAGGATCCCTGCACTCTGGTTGGGAGGCTTTCACAAAGGCCGGTGGGGAGTCATGCAAGCAGGGAAGGGATGTAGCTGCTTGCTCTTTTCTGGTAGGACAGGGTTTAAAATGAGGCTGGGTCCTCTCAGCACAGTTCTCTTGGGATGTCGCATTTTCAGAATCCTCCCTGCGATTTGCCGGGCAGACCAGCAGCTGAAGGCCAGCTCTCAATGCCGCCTCGCTCTGTGAGGGCCTTCCTGTAGGACCAGTCATAGAGAACTTCATGGCAGCAGGGACTCCTCTGGCCCCAGGCACACCCACAGATGCACATCAGGCCCGAGGCTTTCTACTGGAGCAAAGGGCCCTGGAAGGTGGTTCCCCTCCTTCTCTTTCAGCGTAAATGTTCAATTTGTGTTTCTTCTCAAGTGCAAAACTTGACTCCTGAAAAGCCATCGATCATTTGTACATGACCTGAAGTGTGTAGCACTCCTTGCAGGCCTCTGTACGGAGATTCTCACTTCTCTGTTTTAGATGATCCCACTTGAAAGGAGGCTTCTGCATCTTCCCAGGGGCTAATCAGCTGGGTCCCCAAAGAATTTACTTGAGGATGGACCAGGGTGGGATGCTATGGGTGAGCACCAGGCACTCTTAGCTCTGGGCATCACACCTCTCCCATGCCACCTGCCCTCTGGGGCTTGGTGTGTTCCAGAGGGAAGTAGGTGTGGATTAGAATCACCTGGATAATTTTTTTTTTTTTTTAGTCAGAGTCTCACTCTGTGGTCCAGGCTGGAATGTAGTTGCTCTCAGCTCATCACAGCTTTGACCTTGTGGGCTCAGGCGATCCTTCTGCCTCAACCTCCTCAGTAGCTGGGGTTACAGGTGCGTGCCACCATGCCCAGCTAATTTTTAAATATTTTTTTGTAGAAACAAGGTCTTGCTGTATTGCCTAGGCCGGTCTCAAACTCCTGGGCTCTAGTGATCCTCTCTCTTCAGCCTTCCCAAGTGCTGGGATAACAGGCATGAGTCACCATGCCCAGCCTTGGAGAGATTTTTAAACAATGTCCAAGGCCCATCCCCGTGCATTCTAATTCCTTGTTGACCTGGGGTGAGAGACACTACCATATGAAACAGTCATCGCTAGACCCAGCTTTTGTAACCACAGGCAAATAACTCCTTATTTCTGGAGGTAAAAAACTGTGGTAGAAACTTCAGGGCCTGCTGGAAGTAGCAAGTTCTGCGAATAGCAGATGCAGAAGAAGGGTTTCAGGAGACAGGGGAAAACATGAAAGTGCTGGAATTCCAGGTAGCTGCAGAGCAAGAAACTCTGAACTAGAGAGGAGGCAAGGCTAAGGTCACATTCAAACACTCCCAAACCAGGCTACGAGTCAGGGCAAGCAGGAAAAATAGAGATCTGAAGTTTGGGCTAACAGGATCCAAGAAGACTGGAGCCAAACAGCCCAGAACACGGATTTTAAGTTGTCAACCGCCTGACACCTGGATAAATGAGCAAAGATCTCACTTGACTCAACGTTCATAGGTGTTTCCCACCCCAGACAGTCCAGTGCACCTGACTAGGACCAGGGACAGCCACTGGACCTTGGCTGTGGCGGGCAGGCAGCCTAGGCAGGAGGAAAGCTTAGAAATCAGAGAGGAGTTACCTAGCATGGTGACTCACGCCTGTAATCCCAGCACTTTGAGAGGTAGAGGCAAGAGGACTGCCTGAGCCCAGGGATTTGAGACCAGTCTGGGAAACTTGGCAAGATCTCCTCTCTACAATAAATAAAAAATTAGCCAGCATGGTGGTACATGAATGTAGTTCCAGCTACTTAGAAGGCTGAGGCGGAAGGATGGCCCAAACCCAGCAGGTCGAGGCTGTGGTAGCCATGAGCGTGCCACTGCACTCCAACCTGAGTGACAGAGAGAGACTCGGACTCAAAAAAGAAAAAGAAAAATGGAGGAAAAAAAAAAAGAGACTAGTGAAAAGCCCCACAGGTTAGGAATAAGACCTGGAGATGTCCTTGAAGACTGAAGAGGGTCATAAGGGGGACGAGCAATACGGGTGGCAGGTCTCTGCCTCTCTTAAGAGGCGAGGCAAGGCTTGACTGGGGGCCAGACGCCAGGCCAGGGAGCTCGGGATGAAGAGTTGCTGAGTTGCTTAGGCTTCCATCTTTCTGCAAGTGAGGCTGGTCCCAAGCCCGCTGGGGTCTGAACAGCAGGCCCTACACACCCATCTCTCACTATGAAGAGCCGAACCATCTTTGGGGGTCCAGATCTCACACCATTTAGCAGATATTTCAAAACATTTCTTCTCCATGATATCCTCCTATGTTATCTATGTGAGTCCCAAACATGGAGAGGCTTTACTGTGGGCTTGTAAGGCCTGGGTTGAGAGTTTTAGAAGAATTTCAGAGACTAGGCAGTGGGGAAGAGGGCTGGGGGAGCCGAGGATGAGTGGGATTGGGCATGAGATGGATAGGCCTGTTGTTCCCTTCTACTAGGCTGAGCAGAGAAGATCCCCCCCCCCCAAAAACCAGGCTTTCATTCAAAGCCACGCTTTTTGATGGCTCTTGAATTTGAATCCCAAGGAGTCAACTGTGTTTTCACTTCCTCTGCAAACCCTCTTCAAAGCTTTTCTAAAAACTGTACTCCTATACCAGTTTGCCCCTTCACTGAGTCCTATGGCGCAGCGGTTCTCACATTTGGACATGTATCGGAATCCTTGGGGGGCAGAGGGGTTGTGGGGACCCCTTCCGTTTAGTAGGTCTGGGTTGGGCCCCTTAAGATTTGCATTCCTAGCAAGTACCCATCAGTAGCAGGTGATACTGATGCTCAGCTCTGGGACCACACTTTGAGAACCACAGCTGTTAACACATACTCTTGACTTTGTAACTTCATGGTTTATTTGTATTTTATCGAGATATAATTCAGAATTATTCTCTGCCTGTCAGTCTATCTTTTCAGCCAGATCTCAATTCCTTTGGGGCAAGAATTGTGTATTATATCCTTCCTGCCACATCAGCTAGCATTTTTGGAAACACTGTAGATTAAATCCTTCTATACTGAGAAGAACTTCAGAGGACCTGATTTCTTCCAGCAGACAGGGATCAGTTAGAGTTAATTTTTAGGATTCCCACATTTTGCAACAGATCGTTTAATTTTTCCTTACCATTCACATTTGCAGAGAAAAAAAAAAAAATCTCCATTTGCTTCAGCAATGCCCAAACCTCAACAAAGAAAAACTCTGGTCTCGATTTAGGCAAAAGAGTTCATTCCTTCATCCTTCCAAACAAGGTACAGTACAACTGAACAACAATGCACATTACTGAAAAATACAATTGCATCTTATATTGCTCACTACTTTTTAAGTATAATTCAGATATTAAGGAAAAGAACTGCTAATCACATTAACACAGTACAGAAATCAAAATTAACTTACCACACAAAATAAATTAAAACATTAAATATTAACCTTTTCAGTGCAACATATACAGAAGTCAGAGTAATGAGTTCTAAAAAAAAACCATCAGTTTTGTTATAATAAAGATAATGAAAAGTTGACAATTTCAGTAAGTTATTACATAAGAAAGAGGGGCTGCTTTTCAGTACTGTGTGTGTGCCACTAGATCTTTCAGAAAGCCTGGTGAAATCAGTGGCTGGAGAGAACAGGTCTTATGGAGAACATTAAAAACAAATCATCTATGTGTGCATCTTGTTTCTCTGATGTCCCATTGGTCCTGGGCTTTTGATTCATTCCACCCTCCTTGGCAGGGCAGGTTGGGAGAGAGAAAAGCCCAGAAGCTACTGGGGGTAAGGGTCTCCTGAGCAGTGTTAGAGCCCCATTGGTTCTTCCCTGCCAAATTGCCTGGAAAAGTAACCGGTGGCCCAAGCACCCCGGAAAACCTGGCTTGAAGATACCAGATAGTTTTCTACTCTTGCAAAGCACGAGATCTCAGGAAGTTCCAGGACTACTAACTCTCCTCCCTCACCAGTGTGAGTGGGCAAGTGTCAATCCTACCTCTTTCTTCTTTCTCTGGAAAAGGACTCTAGGGCCACTTCTTCTGCAGGGACACAATGGCAAGCTCATCCCTTGCTCAGCACCACGTGTGTCCTGCTGGGGCCTTGTCTTCCAGAACAGGGTTGACTGTGTCCATCTTTCAATGCAGAAGAAAATGTTTCCTGCCAGTATGCTTTAAAAAAAAGTCACAGCCTGCAGAACAGTGGGAAAATCCAGGCCCCATAAGAGATTTGGAGATCTTTTTAAAATTTTATTTTTTTTAATGGGGGCTTTTTATTGTCTTCTGAGCAATTGGAAACAGCTATGTGCCCCTCTCACTGCTAGGTGTGTGGTTGCTGTGTCAGGCCTCTAGAATGATTCTCTTACTCTAATGAACACTCGGCTTTCAGAAGGGCAGAGAAACACAAAGAATCTGCAGAAATGGATCAGAAGATACATCTGTAACCTGAAAACGGGGGGCAGTTTTACAGCTTTTCAAAGAACGACCACTGCCATGAAATGACAGAGGAAGCCAATGCTTGGCAGTCATCTGATTTCTAGAAGAGAAATCACCAAAGAAGTAAGGCTGTCCAATCCTAGGGCATGAACAACGGTCCAGCCAGGCCTGCCTTGACCCAGCCTCTGCTTTACAGAGGACTGATTTGGAAGGCACTTTGAGGGAGGCAAACATCTGAGCCTGTTTGCTGCATGGGCGTACAGGCCTGAGGGGAGGGGCACTGGCAGCTGTGACTTGCTGTACCTGGGAACTGGAGCATTTGCAGACACAAAATCTCAAGTTCTCCCAGGGAACCTCTGCCTCCACCATCTGTTCAGCCTCATCTTCACGCACCTCTGCAAGGCCTCGTGGATGCCAGTTACTGATAGGGGTCTAAAAACCAGTGCCAATTGCTTGGTCTCCAAACAGGATGCTACAGTCAAGCTTTAGCCCACACGTCTGCTGTTATAGGATTGGCCCAGGGAATGAAAACTTGAACCTATTTTCTTTAATCATTAAAACACTTGGAGCTGTGTCAACCACACTGTTAGGGTCTCATCTTTGAACAGATGTAATTTCTACCTCATTAGGTGTGGCCTCATTAAATAAGAGTGCCAAAGTGAAGACACCGGTCATATCATTGTCTCAGTGATAAAAAATAAAGGGGAAACTCATAGCAATGGTTCTTACAGACCAGGAAAGAATAATTAAGGGAAGACAAAATTTTCTGATGGAAATTTCAAGCCAACTTGACATATTTTAATTGTCCCTTTCACGATGTGATAAGCTGGATGAAAGGTGAACAGGTGAAAATCATTCACTTTTCAAATATTAGTGAGTAAAGAGTGTCTTCACATGAGGAATTTATATCTTATTTCATTGTTGCCCTGTTTCCAAATTTTTATAAATATTCCTGGTGATGAACTACCCACTGTCTATCTGAAGGAACCCACTGCTCCCACAGGCAGGTTCAGGGGGTCAGACGTACCACCCAGATGCCCAGGAGAACACGTTCTCCTTCTCTTGAGGGGAAGGTGAGGCCCACATGGTAGAGGTGTCTTGTTAGAGCTTTTGTTAATAAAACTGGCATCCTGAATGGAAACGAAAAAAAATCACTGGAATATTTCTCCTAATGCTTGAAAATAAATAGGAAAGTTAAGTTTCTCCTTTTAAAAATAAAGCAACCAAGCAACAAAATGGAAAATAAATGACTGGTCCCCCTTTCATGGAGTCGGCCTGAAATGCCCATGGCTTGTTGCTAATGCTCTATTTTTAAACATACTCTCAGAGGGCTCATGGGGAAGAGAAGCTGTTTAATCATTGAGCAGTACAGTATACATTGTGTTTATCCCATGTACACACATACATACGGGCATTCTCTTCTTCTCTCTCCCAACAGAGGGGACAGAACCCTGCTGCTGGATTTGGTAACTTTTATGCCATAATGTATGGGGCATTCTTTCTTTTGAGTCAAGGTCTCACTCTGTTGCCTGAGCTGGAGTGCAGTGGCACAGTCATGGTTTACCACAGCCTTGACCTCCTGGGCTCAGACGATCCTTCTGCCTCAGCCTCCCGAGTAGCTACAGACACCTACCACCATGCCCAGCTAATTTTTTTTTTTTTGGTCGAGACAGGGTCTATGTTGCCCAGGCTGGTCTCAAACTCCTGGGCTTAAGCAATCCTCCCACCTCAGCCTCCCAAAGTGCTAGGATTACAGGTACGAGCCACTGCGGCTGGCCATATGGGGCATTTACCTGCTTTGTGTCTTACATGGCATGACCTCTGAGCCCCAATCTTTATTTCTATCAGTAATCCATCCTCTGGTTCCATCTCCATACCTCTTGGAAGGTTTTTCCCAAGCCTTCGCTGTCTCAAAGAGGCCAGACATTTCTTATCAGTATAGCTTTTCAGCTAGCAATCCATACTTCATTAATATAGAAGTCTGAAGAGTATTTATGCTTTTTACATTGCCTGAAGAGATTAAACATAAAACCATTATCCATCTAATAAATAAGAAATTATTTCTGAGGGTGGCGACGGTTTGGGACGATCTTCAATGTCATGTGTCCATGGAAGACGTCAGGCTGGTTGAGGGTTTCGTGGTCAGAGGACATGGCTCCTCTTAAAGTTGGTGTCTTCATGTAACGATAAGCAGTTTCCCCTTTTCCACTTTCTTCCCCAATAAGCAGATGAGACAAAACGTAGAAATCT
Source organism: Carlito syrichta (assembly GCF_000164805.1). NCBI lineage: Eukaryota > Metazoa > Chordata > Mammalia > Primates > Tarsiidae > Carlito > Carlito syrichta. The sequence continues at coordinate 1,403,949 of NW_007247721.1, read as the reverse complement.
CCCATGTTGGCAGGATCCTGTTGTGGAGAGGTGGTGGCCCATTGAAAAGATGCCATTGAAAAGAAATACAGCCTCCAGTTCATGTCTGGCAGAAAACGACTGCACACACCTGGACTCAGACACTGACCGAGACACATACCTTATCTAGGTCAACAGGCGTCTACCTCTTGGCAGTTCTTTTTCAACCAGACTTTAAATCATGATCCACTGATTTCTTCTCTAGGACACACCAAATAAACCCAAGCAGACAGAGTTCTTGACAAGAGTTTTGAAGGTCCGCAAAAGATAAAAAGAGTGCACAGGTGATCACAGGCAAAGTAGGGAAAGTCTGCCAGCATGTCCAGGCATCTCTGGCGGGGCTGTCCTGAAGAAGCCTTTCTTCATTGAGCTGCCACGGCTCACCTGACCAAACGCCTCCTCTGGGCCCTTCAAACCACTGGCAGGAAGGAAAAAGAGGTTAAGCACTGTGGGCAAGACCCCGGCCATGTAGGGAAGATAAGTTGGGACAGGGACTTGGAGATGGCATCAGCCAATGTCACCAGGTTCTCTTGGACAGTTAGGCCTGAGTCCAAATTCTACAAGTTCAACTTCAGGGGCTGCAACTTGTAACCTTGTGTTTTCAGTGCAAAAAAAAGCCAGAAAGGTTGATTGGAAGTGAATGAGTGGTAGCCGAAGGAAGCGGCTGGGGGAGAGTTACACCTTGTGAGGGCCTCAATTCAACCTAGGCTGTGGCTGGCTCCCTTGTAAGGGGTGGCTTGGTGGGCAGCTCAGGAGCTAGTCCAGGGCTCTGGTGGCAGAATGGCTCCCCCAGGGCCATACAATAATGGACGCATTTATTTTTCAGTGGGTGGGCCCTGAGGGTATCCTCTGTGGCTGTCGTGGTGGGGCACAGCCAGTGGACAATTCTCAGCTCCCGAGCTCAGCTTAGCCTGCGTATCTTCCTACACTGGTCCTTGGTCCTTGCTGTGTTTTCTCGGGAGGTGTGTGGGTAGGGAGAGGGTGCCCTGGCCCAGGGGTGAATCACTGCTGGTGTGCCCCATCAGGGTTCACAGGTGAGCACCACTGGTTCACCCGTCCTTTAGGCCTGGGGACTGGCTGGTGCTACGTGAGGTGGTGGTATGCATCATCTCAAGGAGCGGGACTTCATTCAGCCTTGGTGGTCATCTCTGAAAGGCCAGACCCATCCCCATGCTCAAAACTGACTTCTCAAAGGTATAGAGAGGAAGAGACAGTAACAAGAAACTCAACTCCAAATGACTCTGCCGAGCTTCAGAGAAGTGCTACAAAATCTACTTCAAGTTTTCTTAAAAGATTTAAATGTTTTTCTATTGGTGCTAAAAGAAAAAATAAAAAACACTTACCTTCACTATCTCAATAGATTAGCCCAAGATAGTGGGCAGGAGATGTGAGTGGGGTCTTCAGAGACCCTGGTTCTCAGCCTAACTCCCCTACTGACTCACAGAGGCACTCAAGCAGGCCATTAGCAGACTCGGTTAACCCATATCACCCATGATTCTCCTCCTCTTAAGCCATGAGGAGATTAAACATAAAACCACTCTCAAGAGCTGTGGACCTCCTAAGTCTAAAGCACTGCCCTCGCACACTTTCTGTGTTCACTTACTCCGGTTACTGAAATGCAGAGCAAATGGTGCTCTTGGGCCTTCAGTTCTCTCCAGAGCAGACCACCGTGAGAGTTCACGAACACATGAGCCTCTAGCTTCCTAGTTGCTTGGAATCTCCGTGCACCCTGGAGCTTCTGGATTGCCACTGTCTACTGGAGGAGGACACTCCCGGGGTAGATTAACCTTTGGTGGCTATCTCCTAACCCACTATGTCCTCAAAAGGAATTTTAAGTTAGTCAAAAGAGCAATCCAGAAAAGCTTGCTGATGTGGATGAGACTTTCCTGGACTTGTCTGGATAAAGGAGCTATTTGACTTCAGGAGCCCAGAGCCAGTGACGCTCAGACGAGGGCTCCTGGGGTCATGTGTGTGGCCCTCTGTCCAGGTGTCCAATCTTCTTCACAGGTGTTGGTGAATATATTCGTGAGATGATGGTAAACTTAATGAAGATCACATGATCTCAGGGTTTGAAGGGTCCTTAGAAATGTTCTACAGGCCAAAGCCCTCATTTTACCAACGGGAAAGGGGAATGAACTTTCCTAAGGGAAAGAGAATGAACATCGCATCTCTTGAGTGTCTGCAATTTGTGATACGCTATACAGGGTACTTATTATCATATTTATCTAATTTGCTCAACATCTTGTGTGTGTGTGTGTGTGTGTGTGTGTGTGTGTGTGTGTGTGCGTGTGTGTGTGTCTGTGTCTTACTCTTGTCACCCAGGCTGGAGTACAGTGGCACAGATCACAGCTCACTGCAGTCTCAACCTCCTAGACTCAGGTGATCCTTCTGCCTCAGCCTCCCGAGAAGCTAGGACTAGAGGTGTCATGCCTGGCTAATACTTCGATTTTTTATAGAGATGAGGTTTTCGCTATGTTGACCAGGCTTGTCTCAAACTCCCGGGCTCAAGCAATCTTCCTACCTCAGCCTTCCCAAATGCTGGGATCATAGGTGTGAGCCACTGCAACCAGCCCAATTTGCAACATCATTTTAAGAATTAAAAAAACAGAGACCCTGGGAGGTTAAGTAACTTGTCAGAGGTCCACCAGGAAGAGTAAGAGAGCTCTCTTCTCAGTAAACCACACCTTAGAATACACTAAACCCCAAATGGTAGCTTCTTCCCTTTCGCCCTCTTCCTGCTTCATCCTCCAGGAATTTCTGCGAAACTGGAGAAGGTGATTATTTTCTCCACTCAGTCATGTCTCCCAAGGGAGAAAAAAGGTTCCTTACCTGTTTCTGAATGGCAGCAGGCGGTCCTTCCCTTCAGGAGGGCGCTGGGCTTCTCGTGCCGGCAGATGAGGGCCCGACACCACTCACAGTGTTTCCGGACCTGGCAGCAGCTGCAAAGACACAGACGACGCAGTCTGGGCAGGAGCCTGGCAGGAGGGCTGGGCTGGCAGAGCATCTACCCAAGGGACCTGCTGGGCAGCTGGGGACGCTCAGCAAGTCTTCCCACGGAGGCCTCCAGAGGGACAGGCACCGAAGGGGACTGAGGGCCTTGCAGGGTGGTAGTTCTTTAGGGCAGAAGCAGGCCAATAGCAAAAGCACTCGTGGGCTGCCCCAAAGCGTCAGCCCTGTTTCCACAGGACAGCCTGGCTCCAGCCTCCTCGGCTGTCAGAAGGGACTGGCCCCCCACCCAGTTGCAGCCTCCATAAAGAACCAGGTGGGGACAAATGTAGCAACTGGGACAAAGTAGCCTGACAGGGCTGTGAGGGTTTAGGAGAAGGTTATTATTCAGGCATTGCCAGTAGCAAAGCAGGGAACTTGGATAGGCTGAATTGACCCATGGAAAAAATGAACGTGTGAGTCATGGATCTCAATGGCTGTAAATCTTTCTTTGAGGATTAAAATTCTCTAGTTTTGGAACATCCAGTCTCGCGGTAAACCTGTGTTACCGGAGTCCTGAAACATCAGGGTTAGGAAGGCTCCTGCCTCGCTCTGTGGTCAGGAATGGACAGTTTTCAGAGTTGGCATGAAAAATAACCCTAAGCTGGGTTCAGTGGCTCAGCCTGTAACCCCGCGCCTTGGGGGGCTGAGGTGAGTGGATTGCCTGAGCCTGGGGTTTGAGACCCGCCTGGGCAACTTGGCGAGACCTCATCTCTACAATAAATTAAAAAGTCAGCCAGGCATGGTAGTGCGTGCCTGTAATTCCGGCTACTCGGAAGGCTGAGGCGGAAGGATCGCCGGAGCCCAGCAGGCGAGGCTGCGGTGGACGGGAGCGGCCACTGCACTCCAGTCTGGGTGACAGAGTGAGACTCCAACTCAAAAAAAAAAAAAGAAAAGAAAAAGAAGACTGAAGAACCCAAAAGAACAATGGAAGAGAAAGCACTGAGTAAGATGTTAGTTACCTACAAACTCTACTGGTTGCTTCCTTGGGACATTAAAGAGGACCTCATATCCCCTTACTGTAACCTTAAAGCATATATCATCTATGTATTTGTGGGTTGGTCGGAGCTTCTTGGCTAACATGAGCCAGAAGCGCGTGAGCGCAATGAAGAAACAAGCCTGTTGCTGGCCTTCTCTCCTGGTGCCAGGGAGCATCTCACCATCCCCAGTGGAGTCCCTCTTCTTGGCACCACCCTGCAGTGAAAAGCTGGGAAGGCTACTGGGGTCCCTGAGTCTTTGGGCAGCAGAGCGAAGAAAGGAGCCATGAGACCTGCCCAGCCTGCTTATGTCACAGGTAAAAATGAGAGGACAGGGCAGTCTGCCTGGGTATTGAGCCCGTCTGGATTGCAGAGTTTGAGCTGGGAACAGCTCATTCCATGCTGGATGGATGTAAGGCCTTGATGCTAGATTCATTAATGCTTTCTCACAGCCTACTAGCCAATTACTTCCCAGGCAGGAGTATCCCAGGGAAGTGGAATCAAGGTATCTAGATCCTTCCAGCATGGGATAAGTTGGTTCTAACCTGGACTCTGCAACTCAGGAGGGTCCCCAGCCCAGGCAACCAGCAGCCTGGTAGGGGTGAGGGCTTAGTTTCTGGCTCACAGATTCTGAACTTGGTCCCTGGCAGGGACAGGCTGAGAGGGGACAGAGGAGAGGTGGGACTGGTTGTCTCCCTGAGAATGAGAGATGTAGTTTAGGCATCTAGATCATTCCTGTCTCCAGACCGTCGGCAAAATTAGTCTTTAGGTCCCTCTGAGGAGGCCCATGTGGGCCTCCAATCTTATTCCCAAGTCTCTAGGACCTTCCAGGACACAGAGCTAGCCGGCCATAAATAGTGAAGCTGGTACCCGTGGCTTGCTCTTACTCCTCTGAGGAGGGTCCTTCTTAGTGCCAGATCCTGGGCGGTGTCCTAGCCTGAACCAGGGCTGCTTGTCCTCTCCCTGAAAACACGCCTTCTCAGGAGCCCTGGACGTGGAATGGCTACTGCTTGGGGAGGAAGGGAGGACCAGCCCCATTCAGATGTTCCTTACTGCTCAATGCTGGCTTGGTCCAGGAGAAGGATGTGGACAGATTGTGGCTACTGCCAACAAGCTGGGGCTCACTTGTCACCAGAACCACGGCCATGTGCTTCAGATGCCCCCAAAGCAACAAACCAACAGGACAGTCTTTTATTTATGTCTCCAAGTCAACCTTGGCTTCCTGCATCACAAAGTAGTTACTTGCCAGCCCTTGTCAGAGTGGCCCATCTATTGACTGACTCTACTGTGAGTTAGTCTACACTGAACTGAGTGACAGCCTTTAACTGTTCTGTGAATTCCTTGTGCATAACCAGTTAGGCATAAATCCTTGGAGAGCCTGCTCTGTGACTCAGACTTCAGATATTTCTGGGGAATAAATCTGGCATAGTGCCAGATGTTGGGGATATAGCGCTATATTCCCAGGGTCTGTGACCTGCAGCACAGTCTGATCAGGAGATACGGGCAAGCCAAAGGGGCTAAGACACACCTGGAAAGGGTCTTTCTCGGTCTAGGGCTCAGGAAGCCTTCCTGGAAGGAGCAAGAGAACAACTAAGTTTTGGAAGATGAGGTAGGGCAGAGAAGGGGAGAGAGGAGGAAGACTGTGCAGAGTGATGATCACCAGCTTGTAATAATAGCAACAATGGCCCTCAACATGGCTTTAGGATTTGCAAAGTGCTCTCTGCAGAGAGGAAGTGCTTCTGCTACTGCTCAAAGGAGGCTGAGAGCTGTTTCCAGTCCTCTCCTTTCTTCACCATTCTGAAGTCTCCAGCCCAAAAGTGGAGAGAGCGAGCATGCCCTTGGTTCTACACTGGCTTCCAGCGGTGCACAGACCCATCTGCGCAGGATGTATGAGGCCTTTACACGGTGTGGCTGCCATGCCATGCCAAACATCATCAAAGTTCCTCTTAGCTTTACTGACACCGCTCAGATATCACAGCAACGAGCTGTGCTGGGGAGGCCGTGTTATCTGGACCTGCTGCAAGAAGTCCCTGGTAGGGCAGGCAGGCAAAGGATCTGGCACTAGGGATGGCAAATACTCACTGTATCAGCACACATGTGATGATGAGGATGGCCAGGGCCACGATGGAGACCACCACCAAGGCAGTGATGGCCTGCTGCTTCTGGCTGGCAGCCACCACGGCCAGGAGGTCTGCGTGCTCACAACGTGCACCCACGTACCCAGAATGGCAGCTGGGGAAGAAAAGACCATTAGTGCACTCTCCCAACAGGTCTTGTTCTCCCAACGCTCTGGTCTGGAGGGAGCCAGAGTCTGCAGGAAAAGCCCAAAGGGGCCCCACTAGCCTTTGCTACTGGAGGCAAAGGTGTCAGCAAAATACCTCCGACTTCCCTGTCCCAGGCACCACTAGCTTGAAGGAGGAGGGGGAATCAGATCATCCTTATCAGCTGAGGAGGAAAGGTGCAGCCGAAGCGCCACATAATTATGGCTATTAGCCAAATCTTGGGGGTAATAAAGACAGCAAGTATGAAGGGCGACCCCAAAAACCTAGAATTCATGTATATTTATTCTTATATGTTTGAACTTCAGTCACCTTCAAAGATTCTCCATTACGCAATACACCTATCAAGATGCTTTTTCCACGGCTCAAAACAGTTTTAAAACTCATCAGTTTTGATGCCTCTCGGCGCTTCTGCTGTTTTTTGTTTCACCTCTTCCACACTGGCAAAACGTTTTCCTGTGAGGACTTTTTCATCCAGGAAACAAGAGGCGAGACTGGGTGCATAGAGAAGGCCAGACACGGGGGTCATGCCACTTTTGGTCGAAAATTGCTGAACGCTCAGCGTCGTGTGGGCAGGTACGATCGTAAATCATCCCTCATGAAATGGGCAGATGCGTTGAAAGAATCTCAAAAAAAAAAAAAAAATTCACAGATGCCAAACGCAATCTCTCACAACAATGCTGGCTGGTATGCTGATGCGGATGGGTTCTTGGAAAACTTACATCATTGGGGAAGCCTATACTACAGAGGTCCCACTCTCCAAAAGGTAATTCCGGTTTCTTTTGGGTCTTCCCTTGCTGTTTATGACATGAACTTCATTTTGACAGTTCGTAAAACATCCGGGTTGTTTGTAAACCAAATGTGTATATTTAGAATTTCTGATGATGAGAGAAAGAACATGCTAGACGAGTTGAGGACATAGGCTGTGGTTTGCTCTTTTATCTTCTTTGCCAAGTTTAATGAGTTCTGCAAGTATTTACCAGGTGGCCCAGCGTGTAGCGCCCAGCACCACTACCTGGTCACGTAGGCCTGGAGAAGTCACCACTCTCCTGTGAACCTGGCGTCCTCACTCACGTCCAGCAAGACCTGGCCCACCTCCACCTCAGGCACAAGTGAGGTCATGTTTGGATGTGCATGTGAGCCAGTGAAGTGCCCTACCATCACCAGGTGATGTTACTCCTGGTATTACTACCAGTCAGAGGTTTTTGGGCATCCATCTTTCAATCACAGCCTCCTGCTATGCACAAACGATTCTCACCTGAGGGTGCTTCAGGATGGCCTGACCATAAGGAAGTGATGGCCATTCTCTTTTACCCGCATTTCCCCCCTCCTCCCTCAGCAGATAATTCTTCTCAACAGAAGATACTTAGCTTAGTCCCTTTGCAAAGGTTGACTTCTTATTGCCAATAAACATGCTTGCTCTCACCTCTTTCTCAGGTGGGGTAGCTTCCTTCCCACAGGAGACATCCTCAAGGGGCAGCCCACCATCGTAAGCGAGATTTAAAGCGTTGTTTTGTTTCCCCCCACACATGGCAATGATAGCTAAATCACCTTTTTTTTTTGGTGAAAGGATCTACCTTTTGATTAATTAGTTAGCATGTAACCTTCACTTTTAGATGGAAAGGCCTTTGAAGAATGAGGCAAACGGAGAGGGGATTCAGGTCCTGGTGTGTCTGCTATCTTGAAGGAACCGGCCCCAAAGGCGTTCTCCTTGTGACTCCCCTGACCTATGTTCCTGGGCTCCAGATCCTGGATGTCAGGGTACTTGGAGCTATAGGATACATGTGGTATATTTTCCTGGAACATAGATTTTGCCCGATGTTACCAAAAACTGAAATTCTGCAAGTATTTACCAGGCAGCCCAGTGTGTGGGGCCCAGTATTTTAATGTTAAAGGAATAGGTATCATATGGGTTTAAGATTTATGGCAAACACATAAGAGATAAGATAGACAAGTGGGATCTCATCAAATGGAAAAAGCTTCTGCAAAGCAAAAGAAAGAGAGAGAGTGGGGAGACAGCTCACAGAATGGGAAAAAATATTTGCCAACTGTATATCTGACAGAGGCCTGACATCTAGGATCTACAAGGAACTCAAACATGCTGAAAGGAAAAAAACATACAGCCCTATTAAAAAGTAGGCAAAATATGTATAGAAGACATATGAGGAGCCAGCAGTTACATGAAAAAATGCTCAGCTTCACTGATCATCAGGGAAATGCAAATTAAAACCACATTGAGATACCACCTAACTCCAGTCAGAATGGTCATCATCAATAACTCAAAAAACAACAGATGCTGGAGAGGACACGGGGAAAAGGGAACACTTCTACACTGTTGGTGGGAATGTAAACTAATACAACTCTGTGGAAAACAGTGTGGCAATTCTTAAAAGGTCTAAAAATCGACCTTCCATAGATCCAGCAATCCCCCTTCTGGGAATATACTGGAGGAACACAAATCATTCTATAAAAAATATACCTGCACATGCATGTTTATTGTAGCATTATTCACAATAGCCAAAACATGGGACCGACTGTGCTGCCCATTAAAAGTGGACTGGATACAAAAATGTGGTACATATATATGATGGAATATATTATGCAACCATAAAGAAGGACACAGTTATGGACTTCGCAACAACTTGGATGGATTTAGAGTCTATCATACTCAGAGCTCTATCACAGAAACAAAGAACTGAGCGCCACATGTTCTCACTCATAAGCGGACCCTGAACATTTACTCTAAGAAAGGGATTGGCAGTAGCAGGACACTGCCAAAGAAGGGAGAAGGGGGAACATGACATCAATAAGGGTACCTGATCTCAAGCCAGGTGAAGTGGGGATCAAAGGGAGGCCCCAACTGTACTGTACGATCACTTGTCTACCTAATCCTGAAGTGTGCTCTACATTTTAAAATATAGAAAATTAAAAAAAAAGATTTATGGCAAACAGTAGATGCTGAAAAAGTTGCTGCCGAGAGCTGGGATGCCAGGGTGCACATGCTTTTGGTCTTGAATACTGCTTAATAGAAAAGTCTTCCACGAACTCTCCTGAAGCTCAATTGTTGTGTACCTTATTTAAAGGTACTCTTTAGTTTAAATTCAAACACTTGTTCTTCTGTTAAGGGTTATTTTATGTTTAATATATGTTTTCTCATTTAATTCTTACATGAAAAAGTCAAGTCATTTGTCTACAGCCATCCTGTTAGGGACTAGTGACACATTCATACCAAACTCTGGTGACTCTAGAGTGTGGGCTCTGTTTCATTCACAGGCTGCTTTCTCTGAATCCTATCCAGGGACTTGGGGGGAGAATGTCACAGATTAAGCTCTTTATCAAATCTGGCTTTTGGTTTAGCTGTTTTTTTTGAGTTGGAGTCTCACTCTGTCGCCCAGACTGGAGTGCAGTGGCCGCTCCCGGCCACCGCAGCCTCGACCTGCTGGGCTCCGGAAAACCTTCCACCTCAGCCTTCTGAGTAGCCGGAATTACAGGCGTGTGCTACCACGCCCGGCTAATTTTTTGATTTATTGCAGAGATGAGGTCTTGCCTGCCCAGGCGGCTCTCGAACCCATGGGCT